>NW_004524685.1:5826644-5832230 GCF_000260255.1 Octodon degus | reverse complement strand
CCCGCCGGCGCAGGGTAGCAGGAAGCTCTCTGCACACTCACCGGACCTGGGCTAGGACTGGGTCTGCGATGTTAGATTTAGTGAAATGGAACAGTGAACCATCTAGTTTCAAATGATATTTTTATGGTAGAAGAAAACACTATTTAATGATCTCTAGCAAGTTTCTTTTGTTATTAAAATATTTTAGGTTTTCTTGGCAGTGGCTAATCATAATTAATTTTTGAATTAATGGTATTTATCTCCACTACTCTTCTACATGCCATTATGAATTTCATGTGTCTTTATTATTATTAGTACTTTGCGTTGATCAAGAAGAGTTAAAAATATTTTTCTATTATGTTCATATTCTCTTCACTATGACATTGTTAAACAATCAAAGTACTTTTATTCTGTGTGGAATTTTTCCTTTTGAATAATTTTATGCTTTTCAGTGGCCTCTATATTTTTTGTTATAGTTCACTTTTGTATTTAAGAATATTTTTATTGACTTTATGACTCATCTTTATAATCTAATACTTTGTTACGTTTCTTCTAGATCTTTTATTTTGTTTTTTACATATGTAAATTTGATATTCCTCATATAAGTTCCAATCAGAAATCTGTAATTTTATATCTTTTTTATGGAAAGCTTCCAGAGTTTCCCATTTATTAGCTAAGACCATCTATTTCCATCTCAATTTCCCCTATTTCCATCTCCATTTCCATTTCTCCAGATGTCTGCAGCCACTTCACTAGCACTTGACACAAGAGAAAGGATGAAAGAGTGAAGTGACAACAGTCTTTACCAGTATAGTTAATATCATAGATTTGTAAATCTTACGAAAGCATAAATCGTTGTGAACACAGTGCTAGAGTCTCTTCCAAGGGGTGGGCTGCTTCCCCTGCGTTTGAGTCCTGATTAAAGCTTCCTGAGTTTCTCAGTAGTCTGCTGTGGACTTCCTATTGCAGTTCCCTTTATGAAAGAAGACAACACCTCTACTCTGGATGCCTGTGCTCTCTTTTGCTGTCAGTGAGAAATGGATGTATTTTCCCCTACTATTGCAAATGGAGCTCTCTCTGGAAAACCTCTTTTTCTCTACCACTGGACAGAGGTGGTTTTATCATTTATGTGGTACCTTTACATCTGATACATTTGTTAAGCCCTCAAATAGCCCCTCACTCAGGAAGACTACAGTAAATAAAATATGTGTCAAATCCAGGGGTTCCCTTGAAACCTTCAGTGTAAGACTAGGGTAAAATACCTCTTCCCATAGAGAGTGCTGCGACCCTTACAAATCGCTCTACAGCTCTTGGTCTCTAACCTCTCCCTCTGTTGCAAATCAGCTGATGTTGGCCTACAAGGTTCTATAATCTCTTACTTTGTCTCTGTAAATGGCTTAGTCCATACCTGAGGATAGTTACCACACAATGTTTTTAGTTTGGGAAATCAGGTGCCCTGGTGAAAAATCATAAAGAACTATTTTGTAAGGCTGGTGTTGATTAATTATGTACTTTTGAGTTATCTCCTTGAAATTTTGCATTCAATTAAGCAAATTATTTTAGGATTTACGTATTTTAGGTACAAAGTGTGCATAAATAGATCCATTGTAAATGGATGAAATACGAAGAGCAGTATGGCTTATCTGGCATATCCAACTAGTTTTTAAATCTCTAAACAAGATCAACGTAACAACTGCTTTCTTTAACCTTGCCAATATTATAGTAACTATTGACTTTCCCAAGTTAAACATATGATGCAACATTTGCTAATAATGCTCCATTAAATAATCAGTAAATTCACATGCAATATTGAAGGATATGGAGGACTGTTTTTTTCCATAGAGTTAGGTAAATATATTTATGAGAAAGAGAATGGGAATTAGTCCCCTGGTATGGTTGTCTATGCGAGTTTTATAGTTTGATTTATAAATACAAAATAATGTTCTTGTGTATTTCTAGTACATTAAATTATTTGTATAAAAAACCAAAATTGTTTTTTGTATATTGCCCAGACGTACAGTGAAAGAGTATTCTACCTTATGTATCTGTAGCCTGAATGGCTCCATTCTGCCCCCTGCTGGCCGAATCCATATACAAATCTGCAATGCGCTTAGAGCCATCCCTTCTTGTCATGTTTGACGCTGATCATTTATTGGAGGCCTGGGAGATTTAAAGTGAGGTCAATTGAAGCTATAGCATAACCCTTACTCTGGGGTCATATTTATTTCTCAATTATGAAATGCTTCTATAGGGTATTGAGATAGGCTATCACATGGTACTTATTTCACGTACTTGACTTCCACAGTACTAAATTTTTCAGGTATTTTTTGATGTTGAAACAGAAGGACAGAGAGGAGAAAAGGAAGTAAAAATGAATAAGATGTAGTGTGTATATGTACCAGTTCTCCAAGAGGAGTGTATGTATTTCGGATCACAAACATACACCAATAAAAATACATAACTTAAAAACGTCAAGCTTGTTAGCTGTTATTCACAAAATAAGAAAATTATTTTAAGAGTGAAATAGAAATGAAAAGTACTAGGGCTGGCGAGGTAGCTGGGCAGACTAAAGCACCTGCTTAGGCAAGCACAGGGACCGCAGTTTGATCCCTGGCACCACATGCCACACCAGCCCCACCCCCAGGGCGGGCTGAACCAGCCAGAGCCCTGGCTTAGTGGCACACACCTGTAATCCAAGTGCTGGGGAGGCTGCAGGCAGGAGGATCACTATGAGTACGAACTGTGAAGTAAAGTCCTGCAACATCCAGATACATTAAAAAAAAATGAAAAGTTCTAAATTACTGCTATTCTTGTAAGAAAAAGTATTGGGTTCAGTGATCCCTCCCTGAGCTAGAAAATAAAACAAACTATTTGCATGGTAACAAAGCCTCAGAACTTAATATTCCTGATTTTGTGACCCTTCATTGTATTTCTGCATGTTCAAAGTATTTCCTAGTTATTATAAAGAACTTGGGGAAAAGGCTTAATGCTTTCAAAGTATAATGTAAAAGAAATTTGATACTTTTTTTTTTTTTTTTTGGTGGAACCAGGGACTGAACTCAGGTCCAGGGAAGCTGTTACTCCACTGAGCCATCTCCCCGGCTCCTGAAATTTGATAGTCTTCTTGGATTATAGGAATAAAAAATAAAAATACTTTATTGAATAATGCAATTTTGTAGTTTTTTATAAGATACTTTTTAGTGCTTCTGGAAAATGGAATAATACTTACTTTAGAGGTAGATCGTTGTGAAGAATAATTTTGTTTATGTAAAATACTTGGAATAATGCCAGACATATAGTACGTTACATTACAATCACCAATCTTAAGCCATTGAGAATTATTATATGATCTAATGTACTATATGGA
The DNA here is from genome assembly GCF_000260255.1 of Octodon degus. Classification (NCBI taxonomy): domain Eukaryota; kingdom Metazoa; phylum Chordata; class Mammalia; order Rodentia; family Octodontidae; genus Octodon; species Octodon degus. The sequence continues at coordinate 5,828,884 of NW_004524685.1, read as the reverse complement.
TAGAATCCAAAATATTCTACCCGGTAAATTTTAAATTTTCTTACTTTTTTATATCAAAAATTAAACCAACATTAAAAAATTTAAAATAGTGGAAAGGAACAGTTCCTGGAAGTAGTGTAGAAATATATGCAATACACTGTGGCCTAATAAAGACTGTGTTTCTGTCTGTGACACATTTTTGTCTTGAGATACCCAAAGCTCACAAAAAGAGCTATGGTATCATGGTTTGTGTCTGGATGCCGCCCCCCCCCAAGTCTCATGTGGTCATGGGGGTAGTGTTTGAGCTGGGCGACTAGTTCGTGATTGGCTGAGTCTAGGTGCTGGGGTTGGCAGTGTGAGCACTGCACCCCCTTGGGGCAGGTGGCCTGCATGCAGTAATACAAGGGAGGGAAAGAGGTTGCTCCTCCCTTCTGCCTCTTCCGCTCTTGCTGATTTTGGTGTCTTCGTCTGCCGCCATGAATTGTTGCCCTGCCGTGTACCACCCACCTTGGAACCAGCTGATTGCAGATTGAGACCTCCACAAACTGTGAGCTAAATAAGCCTTTCTCCTCTTCATTTTCAGTTGTAGGTATTTTGTCTCAGCAACAGGAGAAAAATAACTTAAACAAATATCTATGAAATTAATTCAAAAACTTTTTTTAATGATACGTGATTGCCATTCTGTTGGATTCTGGAAGTACAAAATGATACGAGAATCTCAGAACTTCTCAGAGTCTCACAGCATCAAAAGTGTAAGCTTGTAACATCTTACACTGTAGTTAGCGCAATAAGCTGAGTGTGGATTTCTTAGCATTGTACTTATTTTTCCACCCTTATTGGTAAGTTTGCAGTACATGATTATAGTCTCATATAAATAACACAATTTAATTCCCTTTTCCCCCTACCCACTACCCTACCTGTCTTAGTTACTCTTCTCTCGTTGCTGGGGCAAATACCTGACACACAAGCTTAGGGAAGGAAAGGTTTATTTAGCTCACAGTTACTGGAGGTTTTGTAGTTTAAAGCAGCCTGAATTACATAGCAAGACCTCGAGACGCTGCATTGCATCCAGGATGATCCGCTCCATACCTCCAAGAGAGGCCACCAGGCCTTGGGGGAGGTGTGTGTGGAGGAGGCACATGCTGTCACTTTAAAGGTTCACCTTTCTGGCCCCGCCCCTCAAGCCCCGCCCTGGGCCTCTGGCCCCGCCCCTCAAGCCACTTGTTGCTGCTCCAGCCGCATCTGCCCCATAACTTACATGAGGCTTTGGGAGGACAACTAGACACAAACCGTAACACTAGCTTTGTTTTCTATGATATATGTATTCATTTATCAGTAGGCCAAAGAACATATAAAACATGTAAGACAATTGTACTAAGTCATGGTGCACTAGTAGATTGTCCACACTGAATTACAATACCTTTTGTTTTTCCTTTTTTTCCTATGTTATTTAGTACTTACAAATGTTACATTTTTAAGCTAGTGTGTCTTGAGTTATTTCACAACATTGTAGTCTCAAAGTGCATCCATTTTTCAACAAATGACTCAAGTTTTCCTTTTTACACTAGAGAAGTGTTACTCCTCTGTGTATAAGTACCATATCAATTCATCTGTTGGTACTTAGGCTATTTTCAACAGTTAGTTATTGCAAATTGCACTGCTATAAAGGGGTGTTCATACAAAGCTGTGGTGTGATGTCTAACTGTTTAGGTAAAAATATCTAGAAAGGCAGTAGCTAGGTCAAACAGTTTCTGTTTCTAGTTTTCTGAGGAGTCTCCATACTGATTTCTGTAGTGCTTGTATCAGTTTATAGTCCCACTAAAATGTAGACTTCCTTTCTCCCCATATCCTCACCAGCATTTCTTATTTGTTGATTTCTTGATAGTAGCCATTTTTTCTGCAGTGAGATTCAATCTCGATGTTTTCATTTGCATTTCTCAGATGGCAAGTTATAGTGAACATTTTAAAAGTATAATTATTGGTTTATTTCTTCATCTGAAAAGGTGTGTTTTTTTTTTTTTTTTTTTTTTTTTTTTTTTTTACTTCAGGTGCCTATTTGTTAATTGGATTTTTAAAATTGTGAGGTCTAATTTATTTTGAGTTCTTTATATTCTAGGTATTATCTTTTGTCTGAGGAGTAGTTGGCAAAATTTTTTTTTCCCATTTTGTAGGTTATCTCTTCATTCTGCTAATGGTTTCCATTACTGTAAAGATGATTTTTTTTTCATCAGTTATTTTTATTTTAAAGAAGGAAAAAAAAA
>NW_004524685.1:5784174-5824739 GCF_000260255.1 Octodon degus | reverse complement strand
CTCGCCCGGCCTGCACTCTGGGTCTGTTCAGGATCCCGCGGCCCCGGTCGTCTCACTCACTCCCGGGCCTGCGCTCTGGGTCTGTTCAGGATCCCGCGGCCTGGGTCGTCTCACTCACTCGCACACCTGCGCTCTGGGTCTGTTCAGGATCCCGCGGCCTGGGTCGTCTCACTCACTCGCCGGCCTGCGCTCCGGGTCTGTTCAGGACCCCGCGGCCTGGGTCGTCTCACTCACTCGCCGGCCTGCGCTCCGGGTCTCATAAAGATGATTTTTAATTGGATGTGATCTCATTTGTTGATTCTTGGTATTATTTTTTGTGAAACTGGAATTTTGTTCAGAAAGACTTTGCGTACTCATGTCATAATTTTACTTTTGTCTTTCAGGAGATTATTTCTGTTGTAATGTTTAAATCTTTGATTCATTTTGTTTTAATTTAGTGTAATAGTGAGTTTTCTGGGTTTAGTTTCAGCCTTTAGATATGGGTAGCCAGTTTTCCCAGATCAATTTGTTAAAGGCTGTCTTTCCTCCAGCAATTTGGCTTCTTGTCTAAAATTACATAGCTCAAAGTGCCTGAAGTTGTTTCTTCTCTTTTATTCTGTTTCATTGGTCAATGAGTCTGTTTTCTTTTTCTTTTTTGTTGTTGATATTGTCAATACCATGCTGTTTATATTACTGTAGCTTTGTAGTATAACTTGAGGTCCAGGATTTTTACCCCGCCCCAGCCTTGCCCTTGTTACCTAGAATGGCTTTTGACATTCTAGGTCTCTTTTGGTTCCATATAAATTCTAAGATTACTTCCTCCAGCTCTGTAAGGAATGTTATTAGTACTTTTGGATTGTGCTAAATCTATATGACAGTGCTGGGAACACAGTAAGTCCCCAACTTACAAACAAGTTCCATCCCAGGAAAATGTTCCTAAGTCAAATTTTTTCATAATATGACAAAGAAATCTTGTGAGTCTTATAGCACACTTGTGAAAGCTCACAACATGAATGTATGTAAATTGGGGATTTACTGTATTTAGACCCCTTCAAGGGTATTTGGTTGGGCTGCCTGGCTGTTATATTGGCTTATGGATCAGTTGAACAATGAGAATGTTTTGATCAACTGTAAGGGCTTTAAGTGTGAGAAAAACATTAGGAGTTTTATTATTTAATTTTTTATTTAAACTCATAAATAGGCCTCACATACTTCCAAATTTCATGTATTTTATGTATATAGAAAAAGAATGTCACTTTCCCTTCCCCTATCACTGTATTAGCATTGTTGGGAGGGGGCGCTATTTTGTGGGTGCAGTTTCTAAACATGAAACAGACATCAGCAACAGCAAACATCTTATTGTCCAGCCCTTATATATGTTGTTATCACACATTGATGTTCTTGTATACTGGCTTAACCATGTAGTGCATATGTAGTTCCTGTACTAAGTCATGCTTACTTAAGTGTATCCCACTGTGTGCTTATGCTAGACAGTGAAGTCATGTCATCACATGTCTTCAAATGCCCTTAGCTTTGAAGCAGTCCTGAAATGGATTCTACAAATATTTAAAGTTTTTATTTGTTTTCTATTTCATAATAAATTATCATAAACTTGGTGATTTAAGAGTACTTTTTTTTTTAATCTTGCAATTCTGTGGGTTAAAATTCTAACAGGCTTTTACCTGGAGTTTCTGGGAATTAATACACTTCAAAGCATATTCGTATTTTTTATAGCGTCTAGGCTTTTATGTGTGTTTCATAGACTTGCAGTCTCTTTTTTTTTCAATTTTTTTATTTTAAAGACAATCATAAAAAACAATAAAAATGACACAGATTTTCAAAACAAGATGATAGGAAATTAACAAAGGTTATAATATTGCATATTGTTATCTTCAAAGTAGTTGCTCAGATTTCCAGATATGAGCATGTAAGATTGATCAAACAGTATAAACACTCAACTGTTCCTTTTGGTGAACTAATAGAATTAGTAATACAGTTATCTTAGCTATCGTGTGTGAGTGTATTTCTTCTTTTCTCCTTTCTCCCATTCTAGTTTTTGTTTCCTCTTTGAGCAGCTTCTATTTTTTTGCTGGTTGTCCTTTAGGGACTGTGCTTTGCTTCTAGAGGCCTTTCTATGTTGCTTATTCATTGGCGCTAATGTCTCAAAGCCAGCAAGGTGCTTTGAATGCTTTTTCTTGGAACTTGATGGCTTATTGTCATTTCTTTACAGCTTCTAGCTGGAGAATGTTCTCCACTTTTAAGAGTGAATATGATTAGAATGTGATTAGTAACACACTAGACTCTATTTTAGAGTTGTTAATTAATAACCTTACTTACATCTGCAAAGTCCCTTTCTCATTATTCAGAGGTTCCAGTGAACAGATGAAACGAATGAGAGGTCATTATTCTGCTCACGTGTTAATTCTCAAGTCTGATTTTGAGCCAAAGGGAAGAATTTATGTGCAGAAGCCTACAGTTAAGAAGGGACTTGCAGCTCTGAAGAAATGGTAGTTAATACTATTGCTTAAGATATAATGGGGTGGAATATAACTAAATAGAGGTTTGTTTAAAGTTGATGAAGGTGGTTATTGTGTTAAACACTTGAACTTTTTAGGGCAGGAGAAGTCACTTGAATTTGCTTTTCTTTAGAATTTATATTTGCTGGGGAGATGGCTCAGTAGAATAAGTGCTAGGGTCTGAGTTCAATCCCCGGTTCTGCAAAAAAAAGAGTTTATAATTAACAGTAGCTTAATCCATTTTTTAGATTGCTATATATTTTGGGATTTATTGCTGTGTGTTTAGGGATTATGGAAAAAACACGGATACAAACTATGGGATGTGATTGTAAAATGTTTTTAGATAGTTGATAATATACCAGTCTTCCAAGTGAGGAAAATGGATTGGATTCCATATTTTTATTTTTTTTTATGGATTCCATCTTAATAATTGCACCACTTTTTTATTACTAAAAATCATTAAGTTTTATATAAAATTACCTTTTTCAAGCCAGGTTTTGCATACAGCTGTAATCTCAGCACTTGGGAGGCTGAAGCAGGAGGATTGCCAAGAGTTTAAGACCAGCCTGGGTTGCATAGTTCAAGGCCAGCCTAAACCATACCATGAAGTCCTGCCTCAAAAAAACAAAACAGAACTTACAGTTTTCAAAAAATGGCTGCATTGCCAGCGAGATAGCTCAGCCATCTAAAGTGCCTGCCTAGGCAAGCTTAGGCAAGTGCATGCAGAGTCTGCTGTTCAATCCCTGACACCAGAGGCTGCGCCAGCCACAGAGTCCGGGCATAGTGGCACAGGCCTGTAATCCCAGTGCTGGGGAGGTTGAAAGCAGGAGGATCACTACAAGTACAAGCTGCATAGTGAGACCCTGTAACAACCAAATATATTTTCTACAGAAAGTATGCATTTACGTTTTTTGCTGAAGTTCTGTAAACAGAAGTACTGCATTGTGAAGATGGGTTTTGATAAATATATGTTAATTTTACACTGAGATCAAGATAGCACATAGTGAAGGTCAAGCTGTGTCTTAACATTTTTATATCTAAATCTATTGCTAAATTAATAAAATTAAAGTGATGGACTGGGTTTCTACTTCTCATTGAGATGAAGCAAATACACATCACTGTCCCTCTCCTACTGATTACACCTAACAAAACCCTTGTGCACAGAATATATAAGGCAGCTATTGAAAGACTGTTAGAAATGAATACTGTAACAGCAGGCTATTTGGGAAGGGAAATCAAAACTTTAAAAGAGACAGATTTGATTATACATTTTACAGTTCTAAAACTTTCTTTCATAGCTCCTGAGTCCAAAACCATTGGGCACTATGAGTCTAAAACCATGCAGTAGATTCAGGTAGAAAATATCCCAAGAGAAACCCTCCTTTTTGGTTGAGGGATAGGAAGTCATGGGGAAAGGAACAAAGGTTATCCCTTTCTTCATTTTTGTTCTGATCCTGCCTCGAGGCAAGGCACATTACTCTTGGCGTTGGTGACAGCAGCAGTGACCACGGATGTCTAAAACAATGGGAAAATGGAAGTGGCACAGAAAGGAATGAGGGAATTAGGTCAGAAGTTTTCTATTTGGAACAATGGGAAACAGTTATATATAAAAATGTCTAATACATAGGTCATTGAAATCACAATAGAAGAAAAAATAGACTGATACAGGGAAAATATATTAAGACTTCAGGAGCAGAAAATTTAAAAAATCTGGCACAAGTCATAAATTTGCTGACCCAGGACACACAGCAAAACCAAAGAAAACTGCATCCAGTATGTTGTAAATCAGATTATTGGACAACAAAGATAATTCATTACTAGTATTCTGGCATTAAAAGAAATATTAACGCTATTCGGGCATAGGAGAAATTATACCAGAGAGAGGAAAAAAAAAGAGCAAGTGAGCAAGAAAGATTTGGAACTTCATAAAGGGAGAAAGAACAACAGAAATGATAAATTTCTAGATAAATATATTAGATTTATTTTTCTTAAGTTCATTAAAATATGGAAGATGATGGAAATAATAACATTGTATTGTGGGTTTGTGAAGCATCTAGACATATGCGAGCATGACAATATAAAGAGGAGAAAGTTTTATAAGAACCAAATGTTCATGAGGTATTTCCCCTTGAAAGTGATAAGCTTTTAATTCTAAGGCTGTGAAAAGCAAGGGCCATGTAATACCAAAAAAAAAAAAAAAAAAAAAAAAAAAAAAAAAATCTCTAGCACACTGAAAGAGAAAAAAAAAAAATAGCTGTGAAATACACAGATATCCAGGTAATCCTAAATAAGGAAGGAATGCACAGTAGAAGAATGAAAAGCAGCGTGCAGAGACTGAGAGGTCAGCACGGACATGTTGAGACCCAAGAGTTGCCACCCCTTTTCTTCTTAGGTATTTAGTACAGGGTCCACAGGGTCTCACACACAGATTGGACTCCTAGTGGGCCTCCTGGTTTTAGCATCCCAAGAACTGGGAATACAAGCACATGCCACCATGCCCAGTCTCAATCCTGTCGCAGCGCGCCCCAGGGACTGGGATGGCACAGCAGGCCAGGGATTAAACCCCGGCGGCCCCTGCGTCTGCCTAAGCAGACACTTTAATCGGCTGAGCTATCTGGCCAGCCTGCCACTCCTTTTCTTAAGAGTAAAAAGTTAATAAAACTGAATATCAATGATTTTTTTTTTTAATCCATTAGCCAAGGGAGACTGCAGGGTCGCTACCAGTCTGAAATCTGGGGAGGTAAGCCGATCTAAAGTAGAGATTTACTTATCTGGAGAAATTACTAAAAAAAATAAAGTGGTGGAAAGGTTTAAGTGATAATTTTGGCAAATTAGTGGATGCTAAGTGTGGACTAACATGGACATATGAAACCTAAGGAGGAGCAGTCTTAGGAGGATCCCCAGCACTTTCAGGGCTTTGACCATTAGCTCCAGTCAGGCAAAAGGCCAAGGTCCTGGGAAAGGTTCCCCTCTTGAGCTCGCAAAAAGAGGCAGTGCAATCATTATGAAATATGCCTACAGCATTTTCCAACAAAAATATGCTCTACAGGAAGAAAAGACTTTACCACAGCCCATTCTATTTTGGGGAGGGCCTTCCTCCTCCTCCTCCAGCTCCCCAAGTGTGTAGGGGGAAGGGAGGAACTGTGCCACTAAGGAAATACGAAGATCATAGCTCAGGAAAGGAGGCAGAGGCGAAAATGTATATATATAATCCTAAAATTAGATGTTTTTCACCTTCAAAACCTATACATAGCAACAAAGCTAGTGTACAACAGTATTTTCTAGCTGAAAGAATACTTTTTCCTCAGATACTGAGGGAGACCCAATCAGTAGAGGAAACAAAAACAAGGATACCAGAGGAACTTGAAGCCTTGGACACCTAAAGCAGATCTCAAATACAGTCTACCTCCTTGTGAGGTCAGTAATCCACACAATAAACCCTCATTTTTCTCTTTTCCTATTACCCAGTACATCAGCAGAATTTCCTAAATGGTAAGGGACCATTCAGAAGGGAAAAACGTAAGCAGCATTAGACTCAGATATTGTTGTTAGAATTACATCTTTAATGGTAATCATGACTCATATGTTCACTCTGCTGAACAGAACTGACAGCACATAAGAATATTTGTGTAATATAAGCAAAGAGACTCTTAAGAAATGATCAAAAGGAAATGACATATAAACTATAATAGAAACAAAGATTGCTGTTTATGGGAAAATGAACAGAACGGACACAGCTGGGGAAAGTTGATAAACACACTGTAGTTCCATAGAAACTTTCTAAACTGAAATGCAGAGAAAAAAATCAAGTAAAAAGTAAAAGCATGGAAAAACTATACCATGATATGACTAAGCAAAAGGAAGCTTAGTAACTATTAATTTCAGAAAAACCTGATCTTGGAACAGTGGACATTCCCATGGACAGAAAGGGGCATTATACATTTATGTGGCAGTCAGCTTCCCAGGAAGACAATCCTAACCACACACTGGCCTATCATGTTTTTTGTGACCCTTAAGCAATCTCAGTATTGATATACCAGGAAGAACAGCTGGTTGAACAGTTTTGTCCCCCTATGTAATATGACACAATCAGCAATAACAATAGCATTAAACACAGCCTAGGAGATGACAAACTGAAGTAATTATTAATTTGCCACCTTTAACTTTATGGACTCGACTTGTACTTACACAACAAAATGTAGAAAATTGCACGCAGTCTCAGGAGAAAATTTAGAATGGGTTGGCAGAAAAATAGAGAAGAAATCAGAAGCAAGGCTGGAGTACAGAGGTGGATCTTGCAAATTTCGGAAAGTGCTGCAGGACACTGGGAAAAAAATGGAAGAAAAAAGCAAGCAAACAACAGAAAACAACAAAAGTAGAAGCCATGTTTACAGCCACATAAAAACATGAATGAATGATGCGGAGAAAATAAAAACCGAAACAAACCAAGAGAACGAAAATATAGAAACTAAAGAAGAAAAATGTGTAAAATAAAAAGCTACGTGCCCTTCAGACTTGTCTCGGCAGCCACAGGTACACAGCTCAGGCAGAGTCCCCAGATCAGTGAAGATCAGTTTCCCAAGCTAGCGGCAGCTCCACAGCCGGGCAGGCAGTACTCCCTTCTGCTGCAGCCCTGTTTCCACTGAAATTTAGGTCTCCTCTAGCTGCAGGCTAGAGCCGGCTCGCCCACCCACCCTGCTGCAGTCATTTTCCCTGCCGGTTCAGTTGGGGGCCACTAGGTGGAGCCAGCATCTGTTCCAGGGGCCGGGTTCAGTTGACTCCTCTCTAAGAGTGCGCCCAGCCAGTCACCCTCTCTTGGGACATCTGACTGGGACAGGTCACAGGCACTGAAGCCTGCTGCTGTGCACCACACTCCACCACTTGCAGGCTGCTCCTTGGGAGCCGCTGGGGTGGCCCGCAGTCACCCAGTGATGGCGGTTTCTGCCTGTCCCTCCACAGTGTGTTGAGGCTCAGGGAGGAAACACTGACTGCCTGCCTCCTTCTTCGCTGAAGTTGGTGTCTTTGCCCTTCCCATGGGCTCTGGTTCTTGCTTCAGATCCTCTTGGGTCCGGAGGACTCCTTTCCCGCCTTTTTGCCTCATCTTGCTGTATTCCAGTATTTAGCCTCTACTCCCAGAGAGGCCCTTTTTCTGCTGCTTACAACCCCCCATTTTCCTCTGACTGCTCCTCTGCCTTTTTTCTGTCCTCTTCAGGTAACCTGTTGCATTGAGAGACAATCACCCACAATCCAGAAGTGGGGGGACCTTCGGTTCATTTGTATCATGCAACATCTGGCATCACATAATGCTTATATTGCAAAACTTTGCTTGTTTACCAAATTAAAATTTACATAAAAATTATGCTCATCTTGCAGAACACTTGCTGAACAAGTTACTAGCAATGTAAGGTTTCACTGTACTTGGAAATTAAGGAACAAAACTTCTAAATAACAGGTCTCAAGAGAAAATTTAATTTTTTAAAAATGTATTTAGTACAGGGTCTACAGGGTCTCACTACAAAGATAAGATTCATAATGATCCTCTTGTCTTCAGCTTCCCAAACACTGGGATTACAGGCTCGTGCCATCATGTCCAGTCTCAGTATGCCTGAGGGCAGAGCTGACATGGTATGTGGTGCTGGGGATCAAAGCCCAGTCCTTGAGTCTGTCTAATCAGGTGCTTTAATTCGCTGAACTCAGATTAAAGTGCCTGCAAGCAGAATCAGAGACCAGGGGTTCCATCCCCAGGCCTGCCTTGCCGGCCCTGCCTCTGGAGTGTGCTGAGAGGGCAATTGAGACTGAGCGTGGTAGCTCACTGATGCCTGTATTCCCAGCCCTTGGGAGGCTGTAAACAGGAGAATCACTATGAGTCCAATCTAGTAGTGAGACCCTGACCACCCTGTAGACCCTTCCCTAAAATACAGAAAAGAAGAAAAAAATCCGCTGAACTATCTGGCTGGCTCTTGAGAATATTTAAATATTGAAAGTTAAATGATAGGGGGCCAGGGAGATGGCTCAGTGGAATAAGCGCTTTCCTGGCAAGCGCAAGGGCCTGAGTTCAAGACCCAGTTCCGCAAAAAAAAAAAAAAAAAAAAAAAAGTTAAATGATAATCAAATTGCAATTTATCAAAAACTTTAGAATTTAGTAAAAGAAATTGATTGGTTTAAAGGAACATACTGGGGCCAGGGACATAGCTCAGTGGCATAAGTACCTGCCTGGCAAGCACAAGGTTCTGAGTTCAATCACTGGTATAAAAAAAAAAATGAACATACTAAGAAAAAATCTTATGTCAGTAGTATAAAGTTCCCCCTCAGGAATCAGAATGAAAAGAGTAACCTAAATCTAGTGCAAGAACAGGAATAAAGGGAAAAAGGGATTAGTAAGAAAGCAACAGAAGGGAAAGAAAAAAGCAGAAATCATTACACTGATTGATTTCCAATTATGTAACATTGGAAAAGACAACTCTAGATATAGATAAAAAATAAATACCAGCAGGTGCAAGGATCAGGGAAGTACAGGAAAGATTTATTCAAGTGATAAATTCATTCTGTATGATGCTATAATTGTGGGAACATGACATGCATTATACATAAAACCCATAGCACTTATATCACAAAGAGTAAAACTTAAAAACAGGCCAACTTTTCAATAATCATCTTGGGAGTTTGGTGCATTTTAGGATGAGATGCAGATTGTGGCAGAGCAATTTGTACTACACACATATGAAGCAATTCGTTGAAAGGAATAAAGGTAAAAGGTGCTAATCTAACTAAAAATAAATGAAATCTATAAGGCTAGATGTAAAATAAAATGTGTATAGTAATGTATTTTAGTTAATGAAGATGTTTTCCTCAGGGATAAAGTTGTTGACTTACCAGGTTAACAATTCTGATATTGCTATATGTGTATATTCTGAAATTGAACAAGTAAATGGGTGACAAATGGTGGCAATGTATAGACATGACTGGAAAGGAAGCTACAAGGAATCATGCAGTAATGCACTCAAGTGGGAGATGCCGTAGTGTACTTCCGCTTAGCTTATAGACACAGATGGGTACGTACAGAAATACTTTAGATAAGGGAATATATATTGTTAGGATACATATATTCCCTGCTCTCTCAACTATGAGAGAAGTAACAACACTCCAGTGATATTCTCTGATAAAATGATAAAGCAATGCTTGGAGAAATTCTTGGTTCTAGAACTGGCACAAGAAATACACAAAAAGAACGTGGTACATTTTCTCGTACTAGAAAGTGAGGAAGTGCTCAAACACATGTACACACATGCAGGAACACACAAGCTGGAAGTGTAGGACAGGGGTCCAAGGGGCAAAAGAAAGAGTGCCTAGGGCCAGCCAGATAGCTCAGTGGACTAAAGCGCCTGCTGCAACAGAGCACAGAGGCCAGGGTTCCAGCCCAGGCACGCTGGCCCCGCCCCCAGAGCGTGCTGAGAGGGCGATTGAGACTGGGCGTGGTGGCACATGCCTGTAGTCCCAGCACTTGGGAGGCTGAACACAGGAGAATCACTGAGTCCGATCTACATAGTGAGACCCTGTATGCCCTGTACATCCTGTCCTAAATTCATTAAAAAAAAAAAAAAAAAAAAAAAAGAGCTCCTTACAGCTCAGTAATATAGTTGTATTACAGCCCGGCATGTGAAAACAAATATATGTGAGTGTATGCTGATGTAAATAAATGAGTAAATTTTGAGAGAAGAGACACGTGTTTCATTCAGGTGAATTCCACTCTACAGTGGTGTCATGTTGATAGCATAAACTTTTGATAAAATGTGACTTAAATGGCGTTTTACCTTTTTGATCTTCCTCTTCATGACCCATCATTACGGGGAATCCTGGGAGTTAGGAAAGTCTTTGGCAGTGTAGCCTTTCGGTACTCCCAATATTTGTCAAGATGATCCAGAACCAGGGAAGTTTGAGAAAATGTCATAGAGGGAAAAAAAGCCAAAGAGAGAAATGAATAGTAAATGTAAAGTGGTACACTGGAACAAGAAAGAATTTTAGGTGAAAACTAAAGAAATCTGAATAAACTAATTGACTGCAGTGAATCAATACTGCTTCATTAATTGTGTAGCTCTATGATATAAAATAAAGTATTAATAATGGAAACCAATTATGGCATATATGAGAATTCTCTACTAACTCAGCAATCTTTCTATATATCTAAAACTATTATGAAAACCTTGCAAAAATAGTTCTATTTAAATAAAAGTTTACAAAATATGAAATATCTTGAAGCTTCAGTCGCCTGGGATTAAAATGATATAGGGGAAAATTAAAAAGAGGCTTGGGAAAACTAATGAGGATTTTATTATTTCTTTGGCTTTATTATTTTGGTTGTGGCTGTGATCTCATAGTTGTGTTAATGTATCAAGAATTACAAATAGGTGCAGTGCATGTCAGTTATATTCACTAAAACTTAAAAATCACAAGGGACAAAAATACAGTAAATGGTAAACCTGAATATAATTACATCAATGTTTACATTAGATGGAATGAGTCTCAACAAGGTACTGGTATGGACTGTGTTTTTATCATTTCAGTATTTTTATTGAGATTGTTTAAAAGGAAAAAGATGCCACACAAACACTATCAAATGAAAGTGATAGTGGCTGATTAGTATCATACAAAGAAGACTTCAGAACAAGAAAATCTATCAAGGATTAAGAAAGACATTTATAATGATGATATTGTCTCTGCAGGAAGGTGATGGAACAATTGTTAATGTGTATGCACCTATTAACCCCTTCAAAGGAGAGGAAGTTTCCCAGTCAAAGTAGATCATGTTCCAAAAGACACCAGTGTTCAAGATGCAATAGACAGGTCAGCTGTATGTCGACTGAAGAAATTGTATTACTATTTGTAATCTGAAAAAGAAAACTTGTATCAGGTAGTTTTACTGTAAAATCCTACCAAACACTTAAATAAATGAGTACCAATTCTTACAATCTCTATAGACACAATATGAAAATAAGATAATGAAACATTTTTTTCTAAGTATGAACACAAAAATTCTCAAATATTAGTAAATTGAATCCAGCAATGTGTATAAAGGATAGAAAAGATAGCTCGTGCAGACCAAGAGATCTTTCTCCTGAGAATTCAAATCTTATTCAAAATTCGGAAATTAATTGGTGTAATCCATCATATTAGTAGACTAAAAATGTAAAACCATATTATTATATCAGTTGATCCTATGCCACAGGTTTTTTTTTGTTGTTGTTGTTTTTTTTTTTTTGGTGGAACCGGGGATTGAACTCTCAGGCCCCTGTGCTTGCCAAGGAAGCACTTATTCTGCTGAGCCATCTCCCCAGCCCCAATCAGTTCATCCTGAAAGAGCATTACATAAATTCAGTATGTTGCCAATGTTAAAATCTCCCACCTAACTAGAAATATGAGGAAACTTTATAATCTCAGTAAGGAGCATCTACAGAACAGGTTTACAGCTGTCCTGACATCATAGACAATGGAGGGGCACGCAGTTTTCCGGACCCATGAAATAAGCCCAGATCACACTTTCACCGTTCTTGTTTAACCTTGTAGTGCAAGTCTCAACCAATGCAATATGGCAAGAAAAGGAAAAAGAGGCATAAGCATTACAAAAACTATATTCAAAGGTGATGTTTCCTATATAGAAAAATCTCATGAAATCTACGAAACGATTCTAAAACTTGCAGTAAATTTAGCAAAGTTGAAGTATATAGTATCATTATATAAAAGCGTGTGTACACTATCAGTAAATAATTGTAAAACATTTTTAAGATACCATTTACTATAAATTCAAAATTAACGCATATTTCAGTATACTAATAAATATGTAAAATTTTACTTTTTATATATCAGTTTAATAAATTTGAATTTAAAAATCCTTGGTTATAAAACTAACAAAATACGTGTGAAATCAGTCTGTTGCAAAGTATAAAACACTGATGAAAGAAAGACCCAAATAAATGCACACAAATAATAGTATCATGGATTGAAAGACTCGCTGTAGTTGTCATTTGTCCCAGGAAGCATAATCTCAGTAAAATCCAGGCAAGATTATTTATTATTTTACTGGGCATGGCCAGACTGGTTTGATCCCCATGATGAGAGAGAGAGAGAGAAAGAGAGAGAGAGAGAGAGAGAGAGAGAGAGAGAGAGAGAGAGAGAGAGACAGACAGACAGACAGACAGATACAGAAACATAGACAGGAGACAAGAGAAAGGAAAGAGGAGAGAGAAAGAGATAGAGATAGAGATAGAGATAGAGAGAGAGAGAGAGAGAGAGAGAGAGAGAGAGAACAAATTAACCTATCAAATTTTAGACAAACTAAAAATGGCAGTATCCAAAACAGTATCATTCAGGTGAGAGAACCAACACTGATCAAGGGAATACAATAAGTCTAGAAAGAGACCCACACATATACTATGGTCAGTTGATTTTTGATATATGCAAAAACAATTCATTTGAATGAATGAATGAATGACTATATAGCTGTAACAACTCCATACATTGGAATACTTTCAATAAAAGTAAGTGAAATATTGAGACTCAAAATGGATAAACTTCAACTGGTATGCTAAATGAAAGAAGCCAGTCTTGAAATGATGTATATGATACACTTTTCTAGAAAAGGTACAGCTATTACTGTGAAAACTATTTGAATAGCATGGTCGTGGTCGTATTCTCTACACGGGACATTTTACATCTTGCACTTCCATGTTTTTCTTGACCTTAACCTTCAACCTTCCCAAGTTTGTAATGAACAGTGAGACTGAAAAGCTACAAAGAGATCATCTGAATGAAAACATTTTCAGGCAGATTCTCAGACATGAACAACATACCAAAGAACCAATTATGTTTGCCTCGCCTTTCACCACCACATCCCGTTCTTGTTTGAAAAATACTACAGTTGAATAAATGTTTGTTTCTTATAGAAAGTCAAGGCCATAGAGTTCAGGGAGCCTGACCTAGGAGTTACAAAATGTAAATGACTTTGAACAAATCACTTAATGTTTGTAAGTTTGTTCTTTTATCTTAAAATAAGGATAATAATGCCAGTGCTATTTAACTTTATATGTAAAGACTTCATGAGCCATATAATAATTTTACATTGAAAATTATGTGTAGTAAAGTGCTTAGCACTTTATTGCTATTATTAATTATAGATTACTGATTATAAGAAATAGATTTGTGGTATCTTATGACAAAGCAAGTTCCACTCTAAGAATTGCTGTTATTTCTAAAAGTAATGCAGAAAAGCCAGGGCTGGTGAAGGAAACCTGTAATCCGAGCACTTAGGAGGCTGAGGCAAGAAGATTGCTGTGAGTTTGAAGCCACGTTGGGCTCTGTAGTGAGTTCAAGACCAGCCTAAACTACATAACAAAATCTTTCTTAAAAATAAATAAATGAATAAAAACTAAAACAAAATAAAAATAAAGTGATATAGAATAATTGAGAACTTTATAGCCCAATGAAGTTGTTTGCTCTCCAGTTTTAAGATGTTCCATTATTTAAACATTAAATATGATTTCCTAACAAATTTTAGGGATAGGCTAGACACTGCGTACAAAATAATATTCTGAAAATGCTATCAGGAAAAATGAAAATTAATATACTTCTAAAAATTAAATTGAATTATGTAAGAAATTCAGTTTTAGTTAAAACTGTAGTTATTTCTTTCTAGCAGTAGATGCCAGTAGAGTTCTACCTTTTAATAAAAATCACATTGCCTAAGCACTTCCATAACTACTACTTCCTGATCACATTGAAACTTTGCTCTAAGAAACAAATATCCCGCTATTTATAAGAACTTTATAATAGAAGTTTTTTTTTGAAAAAGTGAATAAATTTCAAAATACATATTCAAAATTCTCAGCTTGAAAAACTTACTTTGGTATAGTAATTCTTTTTAAAACTTATCTCTTGTTTTAAATAAGTTAATCAGTGTTCTGGTTATGAATGTGAAGTTTCTATACTTAAGCATATTGAATATACATAATATTGGCTAAATTGGTTAAAACCAAATGTGGTCAGACTGAAATGCTGGGGTTAGTGTGTATCTTTAATTTTTAAAATTTATTTCTTATATTAAAGAGAACAAAAACAATCCAAATGATACAGAATTTCAAAATAAGATGAGAGAAAATTAACAATGGTTATTATATTGTATATTGTTATCTTTAAAGTAGTTGCTATGATTAGGCATGCAACATTGATCAAACAAGAAACATTAGCTGTTCCTTTCAATGAACTATAGAAATATATATATATATATATATATTTTTTTTTTTTTTTCTCCTCCCCCCATCCCAGTTATTCTTTCCTTTTGAGCCTTTTCTTTCCCTTTCACAATATCGATTGCACCTTTTGGATGTTATTTACTCTTTTTCAGTACCTTATACCAGGGAGACAAGATGACGTTTGCACATGCTGTACCACTAGTGTGATATCTTTAGAGGGTAACATGTCAGAGAAATGAGTGATCTTTGGGGTGACTGGGAGCAGGGAAAATGGGATTGTTTTAGAAGGAAACATTTTCACTAAGTGAAAATGGAACTCAGTAAATAAAATTTAGCAACCAAATGTAGAGAAAAGAGGAAATCCAGTTTCGTTACTGCCATTACTGGTTCTCTACATGATTTGCTTACAAATATGGTCCTATGATAAGTTAAAACATTTGTATTTGAAGAGTCTAGTTAAGATGTTTAAGTTGTTAAAAGAGAATGAATGCTTCACTTAATATATTTGAGTGTCTAATAACATGCATTTTTTCAAATTAATTTATAATGTAGGGACATATAAAGTCATAAATAGCCAATTTTAACATAAAATCCTAATGTCAGTGGAAATAAGAGAACAATTTATTTTTTCTAGGAAGTATGTGGCAGACTTCATTGAGGAGTTGACATTTGTAGTGAACATTAAAGATCAGAATTATTGTTAGAAAAGTCAAAGTAATTCAGGATTTTATCCCACTTTGATCAACACTGAGTCAGTCCACATACTATGAATACTGTATGTATTAGCATGCTAGACACTTAGCAGTGTCTGTTTTGTGTAAAGCACTCTCAGCTGTTACATACAAATTCAAGAAATAATCTTAAAGATACTCTTTTCTGTTTTATTACAACAAACAATGCATACAAGTGAGTTGTATGCTACATGGCAAAATGCGCTAGTCAGTGTTTCTTTAATGCACTTGTGTGTCTCTAATTTGATTACATTATTTTTCCACTTACTTTATCATTTTTATTCTGATTATATTTATCAAACAGTTGTCAAGAAATATGGACTAAGATATATTTAGAAAGATTTTGTTGAGACTTTGCCTTTATTTAGAACTTTTAAAGAGCAAACCACACACAGTTCTCATCCTTTAATTGGTGTCAAAAGACAGACAGGCAGGATTCTTGTTAAATGGCTTCGGTAACTCTTTTCTGTGCAAATTAGTGATGGCAAATTTTGTGTATTAATTGAAAGCTATATTTTAAAGTAAGTTACTAAATCAGATGATAGGTAAGCAGTAATCTTCAGTATTAAGATTTTAAAATTAACATGCTTCAATTAGAAGAAGTTATTTTTCCCTCAACTTGTATTTCTTGGCATGGCTGTTATCTGATGTAATTATAATTTACGTTTATTTTATGATTATCGTATATAATTTCAAATCTGAATTTTTTTCCTGTTTTCAATTTTATAGTGTTTTAAAATATTCTAGTGGTTGGAAGGCACATGTCAGTAGACAAATTTGATAGGCAATACTGGTATGTTAAGTTCTGTGTTTCTCTGTATACTAGACTTAAGGCAATGATTTAGCAATATTTAGGTGTGGGTGGTTTTTTTTTGTCAAAAAGTTACTTCTTCAGATTTTTTCTTAGTTATAACATGTGTTTTCTGTCTGTTTTGTAAGAGTCGTGTCTTAGCCACTCCATATCAATTTTTGATGAAAACATAACTGCTCATAAAGATTCATAAATTACTCATATTAGCTGACTTCTTGGAAAAGGACAAGTTGTATTTTAACATGTTCTGTTTTAAGGATGATTTGACCTTCATTTGTTTGCATAGGGTTGTAATACATGTTTAACTAGTTTCCCTTTTTAAAAAAATATTCAACCTATTCTCTATAAAACTGCTTAATACTCTCATTAACCTTATATTAATATTAAAACACATAAACCCTGCTGGGAAGTTATTGTAAGTTTTTAAAACTCCCATCTCTAGTTGAGATGAAAGGAGTTTTGATAAGAAAAGCTCAGTAATGTGCTGTTTTATATTAACAGGAAACAGAACAGCAGTAGTGGTTTGAATGTGCTGCAAACAGGAAGTTTGACACATGCATAGCTCTTAGCTTCTGTGTAAGCAGTTGTTGAGCTCCTTCTGGAAATATTTTTAGTCACCTTAAGTAAAGTGTAAATGTACATGAATGGCAGCTTATAGAGAAGTACCCTGTAACCAGCATACAGGTACATCTACTGCTCTTCAGAAATTGGAAGGTTTTGCTAGCCGGCTATTTCATAGACACTCTAAAAGTACTTCCCATGATCTGAAAACAGCTCTGGAAAATGACAGCCTTCATTTCTCTGAACATACTGCCTTATGGGACAAATCAAGTAAGTTTTTTTTTCTTAAATGATATATGGTAACTAGCTAAAGTACTAATTGAAGCATTAAAGTCAAACATAGATGTGTTTTGTCTTTTATTAATTTGCACCAGATCATTTTGCAAGATGAAGGTGAAAAAATTCTACAAAAAGTTGATTATAAGTTGAGCTGAATCATGTAGGTTACTGTTTTCTTTTTCATATAACTAAGTTCTGAATTTCCATAAGAAAGTTTCCTACAGTATTCCAACATCATTTAGAGTAGATGTTACTGTTTGCTTTTTTATCTTTATATAAAATACAAAAATGAAAAACATTTTAAGACAACCTGTGTATTTTTAAAAATTCTTGTATAAGCCTTAAACTTCGAAACATCAAAGGCTTTCACATTTGCAATTTAACTTCTATTATGTTTATGATATTTTATTTTTAAATGCATGTGTGAAAATTACTTCAGTTTTTGCAAGGAAGATTTTTAAAAATAAAAGCAGAGTATAATTTTATGTAAAATTTTGCATTTATAACATGATATTGAACGCTTTCATAATTGTACATTGTTATTTTTAAATAGTTAAAATTCAAAACAGTTATCATGTTTGCATCATATTCTTAGGCATATTAACAATAGTTGGGCTTTCTGCCTTACTAAAAATGGTAATACAATAGCATTTTTGCAAGATACGCATGTTAAAAGATAAGTTGCATATGTAAACAGTACAAGCGACTCCATTCCAGTCTCACCTTGGAGCTTCCCCAAGGAATTTTTGTCACTTTGATTAAAGGAACAGTAGAATTACCCTTGGCACCCTTGCCCTTTTTGATATGTTTGTTTGATCGTTAAATAGTACTTGGTGTTTGCCTTTGTGTTTACATATTCCAAAGAAGTTAAGGAAGAAAGCTCAGCTAAAAAAAACCTAGTCTATAAAGTTTTACTCCATGGATTATATAGTACCTGGATAGTTTTGTAGAACTTTATTTAAATTATTGTTTAATACATAAGAATTTTTAAACTCTTCAGGCCATTTTAAAGAGAAAGTAAGGAAGAATATGTATGTGTGCAGAGTTTTTTGTACTCAACAGATTTCTGTTATTTATGGTTGGTCTTTATGGTAGATTGACAGGTGAAGAATGCCATATATCTTCAAGTTAATGAACTGGGAATACTGAACTAATACCACAAGCAAAAGCTTTTTATTTGTTCTATTTGCCATATTCTGTAAACCTGTAGTCTCCTAGCCCCTTTAGAAATCATTGCTGTATATTTCAAAGATATCCTAAAGTTAGACAATGAACAAGAACAAAATTGAATTATTTTCTGTTTCACCAAAGAACAAAACTTATATCCTTGTAAGAATAATAGATGTAAGAATTAAAGAGAAAGTAAGTATTAATTGTTCCTCCAATCCATGCTTTTCATAGTTTCCTATTATATATATATATATATATATATGAAAACACTGGTATGGCAAAAACAGAGGAATCCTATTATTTCAAAATTCCACATTTATTTTTGTGGTAAAGACAGTTTTATTCCTTTGTGCACTATGATGCAGGAGTTAGGACTATATGAAGTTTACATATAAGTTTACATACACATTGTTCTAAGCTATTTAAAGAAGTTTACTTGTATGACTTGTTTGACAAGAAAAAGGAATTTCGTATCTCCTGATGACAAACACTCTAGACATACTTGTTCCAAAGTGCATTTTAAGAAATATTTTAAGGATAGGAACAGTATATAATTTTTTTAAAATTAAACTCACAGTTGACTAAACATTACCAGCATAGATGGATATGAAATATAACAAGGTTTAATCAAAATTCTTTCCCTAATGGCATAGAGAGTGGGAAGATATACACAATAAAGCCACATAAAGGCCAGGGAGATGGCTCAGTAGAATAAGCGCATGCCTGGCAAGCACAAGGGCCTGAGTTCAATCCCTGGTTTAAACACACACACACACACACACACACACACACACACACACACACATAGTGCTTTCCAAATGTTTCATCTTTTTATTAATAAAGTGACAGGAATTCCTGTTGACAATAAATATGTAACAGCTAATTCCATACACATGTAACTATTTGAAGGTCAGAGGAAAAGCATAGAGGAATTCTGCTTTCTGTTCTGATCCAGAATGAATGGGAATATTGATGTTCATGGAGTTCTCTTTGTAGCCAATTTGTCTTGGTTAGCTTGTCCGTCTTTCTTTAATCATAACTGGTCAGTTGAGTTATATGACCTAAAATTAATAGAAATTCTTCTGGGTTAAGTTGTTGACTTTACATACTTAATATCCACTGCACATTTTAAGAAATAAATAGTTCAACACCATCAAACACTTTGCCTGATCCCCATTTCAATGTTCACAGGTTATTTTTCTGACAGTTTCAAATATATTTTAGTGAATATTAGATTTAACTATCACATTGAACAAATAAATTTTGAATATAAATTTCTTCAAGTGGAATTAGACAGCTGTAGTGGTTATAAAACGCTACCTTATTGTGTCAGTTGACCCTTCCAAGTACCTTCCTGAAGCTCCTGCAGTCTTCCCACCAGTGCTGTTCCCATTTGGTAGCACTGCGTCTGTATTACTGTAACTTTTAAACTAGAAAACGTTATTTTCCACATTATCATTTTTTACCTCATATTATTTGCAACTAGTTTATAAGTTTATTGATAGTAATTAATTTCTATGATTTGGCAGACTTTTTTTGAGTATTTACTATATCACAGTCTCTAAACAAGATTCTGGGAAAATAAAATCTAGTTTCTATGCTCAAAAACAAGAGTCAGAAAAGTAACTGTGTAAACAATATAATTTTCAAAACATGTTGGTTTTAATACTCAGAATTTTTGACTACAATAGGGAGCAAATGCCACTTGTTAAAGTAGAAAATAATATAGTACATCTTTACTTAAAAGTCTAAAAATCTAACAAAATATGGAATAATTTAACTTTCTTTTTTCTACTACAGAGACATGTATATACCTACCATATGTTTTCATTCTGCCCTGGGCCCTAACTTAAAACTCAATACTTTTGACACTATAATGAACATGCCAATAAACTGTCCTATAATATATTCCCTTTATAACCTTGTTTGTTCCCAATACTTCTGCCTGGAATTGCTTTTCTTCTCCAAATGGTGAAGTTTACTCATATCTTGAGTACTCTCAGACATCAACCCTGACACAATAACCAAGGCACCCTATTTCTCTATTCTTCGACTTTATTAGAATTCACAGGCCCCTTTCCTATGCTCCCATATCATCTACTTACTTTTAGGAAGATTTATTTATCCTTAAAATTATGTTGCTATTCATCCTTATGTTGTCTTCCATTTTGATGTTAAACTCTGTGATGGCATAGAACTTACTAGTTTATCTTAGAATTGCTAACACTGTTCTTCATATTCAGTTGTTTGTTAGATTAATATTTAATATGGTACAAGTTTAATATTATTGAACTTCCTTTATTATATTGTGATATTTGCAATTTATTTTATTATTATTTTTAAATGTCTTTGGTACAGGGTCTCACTGTGCAGGTTGAACTTGTAATGATCCTCCTGTTTTCAGCCTCCCCAGCACTGGGTTTATAGGTGTGCACCACCACGCCCAGTCTCAGTGGCTGGCGCATTGTTCCCAGTGGGTGGGGCCAGTGTGGCATGTGGTGCTGGGGATTGAACCTCAGTCCCTACACTTGCCTAAGCAGGCACTTAGTCCCCTGAGCTATCTTGCCAGCCCTTTGCAATTTGTTTTAAATGCCTATGAGTATTAACAAAAAGAGCACTATGCTAATCTGACCCAAGTAAATACCACATTTCACAGGCAATGAAGTTCTCAATGATACTTGTGTATTTTATATGATGATTTTAAAATAAGATTGGCATGTTCAACAGAGTTTATAGCAAAGCTAAACTTGTTGAGATACTAAATAATTTGAAATTTGGAAATGTTTTCATGAACTATATAGTGATGTCCAGTGCTTTATCAGTTATGCTTATACACTGAGAAGCTTTTAGCTGCTTCCACTTTGCAAAAATAGTCATAGAACAGGGTTGGAGGATACAGCAGATTACATACGTGTCTACGTGCTATAATACCTCAAAGTGCAGCGTAGGTCGAGCATCATTAACAGTACCTGAGAGCTCACTGAAAAGGAAGATTTTCAGGTCCTGCCTGAACCTGCTGAGTCAGTTTTGTATTTCAATAGTATTCTGAGCTTATTCCTATGGACATTAATGTTTGAGAAGCACTTATTTCTTAATATTTTAAGCTGATGTTCAGGTAGCATGTTCACACACTAAAAATTGGAAACTATAGAGAACAACAAAAAAAAATTTAACAGCTCATACAATCCTGCCAAAGTATAACCAGAATTAATGTTGTCATATTTTCTTGGTTTTGCTATTGTATTTTATAGTACTGTAATAAATATCCTTGTAGCTAAATCTTTGAGCATACTTAAGATTATTTTTATATTTTATAGTACAAGTTTAAAGAAGGTAGGATACTGATTTTTGGATTGGATTGGGGGTTCCAGATTTTTTTAATTCTTTATATATTCTAGATATGAGGGTCAGCTAACTAAAATGATTTCCCACTCCGTGGGTTGTCTTTCACTCTGTTGTGGTTTCTTTTGATGTGCAGTAGTCTTTTAATAAGATGAGATCCCAGTTATAAGCAAATGAATGCACACAGACCATATGTATAAGTGAAGTAAATCGGACTCATGTGTGTAAACATCATATTGTGCCCATAGTGTAAGGAACTGAAAGAGTAAATAAGACCAAAATGTATATAAGATTCTGTGAAATGGGAAGAAATTGTTCAAAATGGAAAAAGAAACTAGGATAAGGAAAGAGAAAAGGAAGGAAGGGACAGGAAAAGAAACAAAATATAAGATAGCTATACAACTAATTTTTTCAGTTTATTGGAATGAAAGGTTGGTGCTAATAAAATTTAGAGAATTTTTTTATGTCCATGTCTTCTACTCTGGAGATAATACATCGTGTACTTTTAAGATAACAATAATCAATGTAGTGACTACTGTCCTATTATTTTGTTATGAAATTTTGTTTCGGGGTGCTGGGGAGATAGCTCAGTAGAATAAGCACTTGCCTGGCAAGTGCAAGGGCCTGAGTTCAATTCCCGGTTCCACCAAAAAAAAAAAATTTTGTTTTGGTTTTTCCATACAACAGCAACAAAAAGAAAAGGCCTGTGAGATAGCTCAGCTAACTAAGTGCCCACCTAGGCAAGTGCAGGGACCAGGGTTCAATCTGATTGTTTTAAAACATTTCTGTCACCCCAGTCATTATACCTACATAAGGGCCATCAATCCCTACTTTCACCCTAACTTACAGATAAACATTGATCTATTTTCTGTCTACTTTCTTTCTGTCTAGTTTTACTGGATGCATAATTTATAAATATTTCCTTCCCAATCTGTAGCTCATCTTGACTGCACCAGCCCTGCCCCCAGGCACACTAAGCTGTCCCCAGAGACAGGGGGTGGTGATGCACGCCTATAACCCAGTGTTGGGGAGGCTGCAAACAGGAGGATCACTATGAGTCCAAGCTGCATAGTGAGGCCCTATACCGAGAAGATGCCTTTACATATTCTGAATAGGACTCTTGTTTTCTTAAAAAAAAAAAAGGAAAGAAAAGATGAGGTTGAGAGTTTGAACTTTTTTTTTGGGGGGGGGGTGCAGGGATCAAATTTAGGACCTTACATTTGTCAGGCAGGTGCTTAAGCCACAGAGCTGTCTCCCCAGCCCAAGAGTTTGAACTTTCCTTTTTTTTTTTTTTTTGGTGGTACCAGCGATTGAACTCATGAGCAAGCACTTATTCCACTGAGCTATCTCTTCAGCCCTGAACTTTCCCTTTTTAAATTCTTGTTTTAGTTTTAATAAGATCTATTTAAGAAGGGGTGACAACATAGCTCAGCAGACTAAGTACAGGGACCAGAGTTTGATCCCTGGCACCACATGCTGTGCCAGCCCCACACCCAGGCACGCTGAGCAGGCCACTGAGACCAGGCATGGTGGCACATACCTGTAATCCCAGCGCTGGGGTGGCTGAAGACAGGAGGATCATTGCAAGTCCAAGCTACATAGTGAGACCCTGTACCAAATACATTTAAAAAAAATTAAAACCCTTAGAGCTGGAGAGAAAGCATAAGCACCTGCCTGGCAGTCCTGAGTTCGATTCTTTATGCCACTAAATAAATAAATACATACATAAATAAATAAACAAATAAGATGTATTTATGGTCTTACTTAGCTCTCTTTACAGCAGAGTTTTGAGAAGCGCCTGCTTTTACCAAGCCCCAGAAAGTGTTGTCACTCCCTTAAGGTAACTGATGCCTAAGAGCCTTTCATTTGCATCACTGAGTTGTCCACGGATGTGCTTATTCCCATAGCAACAGTCTGCTTCAAGCAGATTCTTGACATGTTAAAAATTGAGTTATATTCACATACCTTAAAACTCATCGTAAGTCAAAATTTTAGTGTTAATTAGGACATTCATAAAGTTGTATAATCAGGATGATTGATTTAAAACATTTCTATCACCCTAATCATTTCTTTATATTTATGTAAAGACAATCAATCCCAACTTTCACCCTAATTTACAGATAAGCATTGATCTATTTTCTGTCTACTTTCTTTCTACTTTTACTGCATGCATAATTTATAAATATTTCCTTCCCAGTCTGTAGTTCCTCTTGGCATTTGTTAAATGAAGCCTTTGAAGAGCAAAAGTTTG
Organism: Octodon degus; assembly: GCF_000260255.1. Lineage (NCBI taxonomy): Eukaryota > Metazoa > Chordata > Mammalia > Rodentia > Octodontidae > Octodon > Octodon degus. Next base: position 5,800,857 of record NW_004524685.1, on the reverse strand, counting down.
TAATGTTGTTTTCCAGATACATTATATAACTTCAGTTATGCAATATGTAGTCTATTGTTTTTGGCTTCTTCCACCTAGAATTCTATTTTTCTGATTACTCTGTTGTAGAATATATCAATAATTGTGTATTTTTATTACTGAATTATACTATGTTGTGCAGATGTAACACATTTGGTTTATTCTGCAATTGATGAGCAACAGAATTATTTCCAGTTTTTGGCTGCTTGAATAATGTATAAGTATTTGAAAACAAGTCTGTGTGACAAATATTTTCATCTCTCTCGGGTAGATATCCAGGAGTGGAAATATTGGGTCATAGAAGTTTATGTTTAGATTCTTCACGAATTGCCCAACTGTGTTTGCAGAGTGGCCATATCATTTTATGTTCCCATTGTTGGGTATGAATTGGTATTTCACAATTGTGGTTTCAGTTTGTGTTTCCTGAGCAACTACTTATCATACTTTCTTGCTTTGAGAAACCACTTATCTTTTTTATCATTTTAAATATTCAAATGTTGTAAGTTATAAATATTTCTTCTTAATCTGTAGTTCATTTTGACATTTTTAAATGACATCTTCGAGAGCAACTACATTGAAGACAGCAATATACACTACAGCAATCACTACTGAATACCTTTCACCTTTCTTTTTAATGTGCACTGTTTCTAATGTCTTATTGAAAGGAAGAGTTAGTGTTTGTTTGATTGGCCTTGCATGCCTATATCTGGTAATCTGAGAAACAAATTTGATGATATAAATGTGTAGTATAACAACCATTGTTAATTTTCTATTCCTGTTTTGAAATACTCTGCCATTTTTATTTTATGTTGCTTTGTTTTTGTCTTTGTCCTTGTCCTTGTTTTTTTCTCTTTAAACTAACTAACTAAATAAATGTTTGTAAAAAAAATGATGCCTTTGAAGAACAAAGGTGTGTAATTTTAGTGAGATCCAATTTATATTTCCTTTTTTTCTTTATGGAATATACTTTAGTTACCAAACCTTAGGAAATCTTTGTCTAACTTTGAGTAATGAATATTTTTTAATTTAGACTTCCTCTTAGAAATCCATTGCATAGGGCTGGGGAGATGGCTCAGTGGAATAAGTGCTTCCCTGGCAAGCACAAGGGCCTGTGTTCAATCCCTGGTTCCACCAAAAAACAAAAACAAAAACAAAAAAATAAAAATACAAATAAAAAATAAATGCATTGCACAGCCTGCAAGCAGGTGCAGGGGCTGTGGTTTGATCCCTAGGCCTGCTGTGCTGGCCCCACCCCTGGAGCACACTGAAACTGTGATTGAGACAGGGTGTGGTGGCGCACCCCTGTAATCCCAGCTCTTGGGATGCTGTATCACTACGAGTGGATCACTACGAGTCTGATCTAGTAGTGAGACACTGAACACCCTGTAGATCCTTCCCTAAAAAAAAAGAAAAAAGAAAAAAAAATCCATTGAATAACTTAAGTTTTTATTTGGTGTTATATATGGATCATTTTTAAAATATGTATGACTAATTACTGCTAGAAAAAGTTTCCTTTCTTCAGTGAATTGTCTTAATACCTTTCTCAGAAATCAGTTGACCATAAATGTGTAGATTTATTTTTGAATTCTTAGTTCTGTACCAGTGAACTCCAAAAGTGTATCTTTATGCCAGTACTACACTGTCTTGATTATTGTAACTCCTAAAGTAAGCTTTGAAATCAAGCAATATAAATTCTTCAGTTTTGTTTCTTTATCAAAATTATTTTTGCTCTCCTGAATAAATTATTAGTTGGATTTTCATGTGAATTTTAGAACCAGATTGTCAGTTTGTAGAGAAAAGCCTGCTGGAATCTTCATAAATGTTGTGTTGAATCTGCAGATTAACTTGTGGGGAAATGCCATCTTAATAATTTTGAATCTTAACAATTGTGAACATGAAGTATCTTTCCATTTATTGAGATGTTCATTAACTTATATTCTGTGCAGTGTTCTTAAATTATTTCATAAGTATTTTACTTCTGGTGATTCTATTGTGAGTAGAGTTATTTCTTAATTTTGTTTTTATGATGCTATTTTATTTTTTATTCTAATAGCTACTTTGTAGATTCCTTGGAATTTTCTACAGATAGACATGTTGTCTCCCTGTAAAGACATTTTTCTTTCTTATCAATATGTATATCTTTAGTATCTTTTTTTCTTTCTTCATCTTACTAGCTAAAAACTCCAATAAAAAATTGTGTTCAAGTGATAAGTACCTTTGTCTAGTGTTAAGGGGAATACATTTCACATTCCAGCCTTAAGTGTAAGCTGGTAGGTTTCTTCTATCCTGTGCATAGCTTTTTAGTTTAGTCTTTGGGACTAAGAGATTTTATCATGGCTATTGAAATTTGTGTAATGCTTCTTCTGTATATATTCAAATTATTTTGTACTTTTGTCCCTTTTATTCTATAAATGTTATCAATTGACTTTCAAAGTTGAATCAATGTTGTCTTCCTGAGATAAATCCTATGCTTTCATGATATATAATTCTTTTTAAATTTTACTGGTGTAGGGTGGCTAATATTTCAGTAGAGATTTTTGCATCAGTTTTTGTGATAGTGGTCTAGACTTTTCTTTATAATTCAGTATTCATATTTGTTATACATCTATTCATACGATTTTTTCTCTAGTTAATTTTGGTAATTTGTGTCTTTCCCAGAATTTATGCATTCCATCTAAAATATCTTGCATGCTTTGGCATAAAGTTTTTTATAGTATTATCTTGTAATACTTTTAATGTCTCTGGCTTTATTGATGGTATTATCTTTTCATTTTTTACTTTGGAAATGTCTTTTCTCTCTTATTTCAGTTTTTATTTACTTAAAGTATAGTTTTGTCAATGATTTTTGGTTCTTGAATTTTTCTCTGTTGTTTTTCTGTTTGCAATTTCATTGTCTATTTTTTTCATTTTTGTCTGTTTTTATTTACTCTTCTGTTTTTTAATTTATTAAATTACAATCTTAAATTATTGACTTGGGGCCTTTCATATTTTCTGATCCAAGTGAATAGACTATGAATTTCCCTTTATCTGTTGCTTTAGCTACACTCCATAAATGTTGAAATAGTATAGGATTTTTCCCAGTCAGTGTAAGATATGTTCTCATTGCCCTTTGGATTTCTTTGTGGTTTAATATCCAAGAATACAGCTTTCAAGGATTCCTTTCTGTTGAATCTTATTTTAATTGTGCTTGATCAGCAGATGTGTTTTAAAACATTTAACAATCTCTTAGAATTAAAAGAAATTTGTTATATCTCTAGAAAATGATTTAACATGGAGAATCTCCATTTTACTTTAAAAGAATTTATATTCTGTTAATATTAGCACTATACTTCAAAAATGTTGATTTTTTAAAATGGATTTATTTAAGATTTGCTTATAGTTGCCAGTTTTCTGTCTAGCTTTCCCATCAGTTATTTAGAAAGGCGTATTGAAGTCTCTGACTATAGTCATGTTCCGTGTCACTAAGCCTTAGTGAATGGTGGACTGCTTATGTGAAGGTAGTGCCATAGATTATAATGGAGCAAGAGCCGACCAGATAGCTCAGGGTTAAAGCACTGCATGCCGACCCCACCCCCAGGGTGTGCTTTGACAGCAATTGAGACTGGGTGTGGTGGTGCACTTGTGATCTCAGCACTTGGGAGGCTGAAAACAGGAGGATCACTAGGAGTCTGATCTGTGCAGTGAGACCTGTAGGCCCTATAGACCCTAAAAGCATTAAAAAAAAAAAAAAAAAAAAGGATCATAATGGAGCAGATAAATTCCTTCTGCCTATTGATGTTGTAACCATTATTTTATGGTGAAATGCATTACTCAAATGCTGGTAGTAATGCTGGTAGTATCTCAGGTAAACCTAGTATGTTGCTAATTGTATGAAAGTATAGTGTACGCAATTTATAGTGCATGATACTTGATAATGATTTATATATTTCCTATATAATACTGTATTCTTTATCATTACTTTAGAGTATATTCATTCTGCTTATCTGTTTTTTATTTTGTCTTTATCTCAATCTGATTAAAGTTATCTATGACAAACCAACCACTAACATCATAGTAAATGGCCAACACCAGAAAGTTTTTAGTCTAAAATAAGAAACAAAACAAGGATGCTTACAGTCACCACTCCTGTTTCATACAGTTCTGGAAACATTAGCCAGAGCAATTAGACAAGAGCAAAAAAATAAAGGAAATAAGGATATGAAAGGAAAAAGTTAAATTATCATTATTTGTGGATGATGTGTTACTCTACATAGAAGACCCTCAAAACTCCACCAGAAAAACTTGTAGATTTAATAACCAAATTCAGAAGTCTGGCTGAATACAAAGTCAGCACTCAAAAATAAATAACATTCCTATACAAACAAATTCACTCAGAGAGAAAATAGGGAAAACACACACTTCACCATAGCATCTAAAAATGAAATACTTAGAAATCAGTCTAACAAAGGAACTAAAAGATCAGTAGCCTGAAAATCATGCACTCTGAAAAAGGAGTTTGAAGAGGATGTCAGGAAACAGAAGGATATCTTCTGCTCGTGGATGGAAGAACCGACATAGTGAACATGACCATATTCCCAAAATTGTTATACATTGTTATAAATTGTCTTCATCAAAATATCATTTACGTATCTATTTTTAAGAAGTTTGTGCTGGCAAGATAGCTCAGCAGACAAGCGCCTGCTTATGCAAGTGCAGGGACCAGGGTTCAATCCCAACACGACATGCTATACCAGTCCCACCCTCAGGCACTCTGAGCCAGATACCTAGTCTGGGATTGGTGGTGCACTCCTATAATTCCAGTGCTGGGAAGGCTGAAAACAAGAGGATCACTGCCAGTCCAAGCTGCATAGTGAGACACTGTGCCAAACACATTAAAAAAAAAAAAGTTTACTGTAAAATACTATGCCAGGTTATGCTAGCAGCAACCTCATACATCTAAAGTAAACTTTAAAAAAATTTTTTTTTCTTTTCAAAGTTTTATTGATAAACATATAGCAATGAGACAGTTTCAAATCAAATCGAAAGTACAGTTTCAACAAATAATACACTGCATATATTCTTCTTAGTGGTTAATTGCTGTACAAGATGCAGACTTGTGATCCTACTTACAAACACCATTAGAAAAAATCATTCTATTAAGAGAATGCAACTATATATCTATCCCAACCACTTTGAATACACAGATACAAAATGGACATTCATAGTTATACCCCAATTTTTTTTAAGTTCCGTTGTTGAATATTATAGGTGTGTAAACTCAGCAAAATATTCTAAGAGTCCAGTAGCCCATAATAGCATTGGGTCTTCTGTTTAACTGGCAATGTCAGAAATTATTGACCTGCGTCCCCCACAACTCAACATAACAACATGGCTTTACTTCCTATATTTCATCTTCATACTTTTCTACTGGATGGTTAAGACCAAGGTAAAGCAGGACCTGTGCAACAAGAGTTGTAGCTTTTTGGTCTGAGAAGGTCAGTGAAATGCCCTCAGGATTTATCCTGAGATCCTGTACCTCAGATTGTAGAACCTTTGTCAGTGTCAGCCATGTGGATGAGTCACAGCCAATGCTTAAAAAAATTTTTAAAAAGTAAACTAAAATTTTTTTTCATATTTACTTTCTGGCTTATACCATGTAATATTTTATTTTATTATAATCTATTTCAGGGAGTACAAATATAATCCTGATAAAAATACAGTGACGATCTCATATAACTCAATTTCTTCTCCATATCTGTTATTGTTTTCAAACATATCACATCTATAAATTTTGATAAGCACATACGTACTATGAATGAGGCCCTGGGTTTGATCTCAAGTACAGCGTAAGTGTATGTGTATGTATTCTCTACGATATTTTTCTCATAGATTAACCATTACCCATACTTATTTCTTCTTGTTTACTTGAATTATCATCTAGTAGCATTTCCTTTTAACTGGAAGGACCTTCATAAGTATTTCTGCTTATAGCAAATATCTTCACTTTTTATTTCTCAAGAAATGTTCTATTCACCTATGTTTTTGGAGGACGGTTTTTGTGAATTTTATTAGTCATTTTACTACTTTCTTATTTCTCGTATTTCTAATTAGAAGTCATTAAATTAGATTCATTTTCTGATAGCCTCTTTAACAAATGCTACTGGAAAAACTGGCTCTCTACATGCTGAAAACTAAAACTTGACCCAGGTCTGTCACCATGTACTAAACTAATGTCAAAATGGATTGAAGATCTAAATATTAAAACAGAAACACTAAATATCCTGGAAGAGAAGGTAGGTGGAAATCTTGAAGACATAGGGGTAGGCAAACCGTTCATGAGCAAAAATCAAACTGCACGGGAAATACTTGAGAGAATTAACAACTGGGACCTCCTCTTATTGAGAAGTTTTTGAACATCAAAAGAAATTACTAAAAGAGTGAATAGACAACTCACAAATTTGGAAAAAAAATCTTAGCTAGTAAGCACTCAGACAAACCTCTTCTATTTAGAATTTATAAAGAACTAAAAAACATTAGGGCCCCAAAATTTAAAGAATCAGTCAAAAAATGGGCATCTGAGATGAACACACACTTCTCAGAGGAAAAAATACAAGAAGCAAATAAATGAAAAAATGCTCAACATCACTATCCATTAGTGAAATACAAATTAAAACAATACTGAAACACCATCTCACCCCAGAAAGAATGGCTATCATAAAGAAATCACCCAACAACAAATTTTGGAGAGGCTGTGGGGAAAGAGGAAGACTTCTCCACTGCTGGTGGGAATGTAGACTTGCAACCATTATGGGAATGAGTTTGGAGACTCCTCAAAAAACTAGGGCTGGAAATCCTATTCAATCCAGCTATCCCTCTTCTGGGAATTTTCCCAAAAGAACTAAACACATCATATCATAGTGATATATGTGTGCGTATGTTCATAGTAGCACAATATGTGATAGCCAAATCTTGGAAACAACCAAAGTGCCTATCACCTGAGGAATGGATGAAAAAGATGTGGTGTTTTTCTGCAATGGAGCCTTACTCAGCTATGAAGAAAAATAAACTCAAAGCCTTCATATATAAGTGGATGCAAATTGAAGATATACTCATAAGTGAAATAAACCAGTCCTATCTATGTAAATATGATATTGTCTCTCTAGTGCAAGAACTCAAAAGAAGAAATAAAAATTGTAAGATATAACTCAGTTAAATGGAAAGGAAGAACTTAGGGATTAAACAACAGAGAGCAAGGAGAAAAGTTAGGAAATACGGCAGGGGCAAAACCATCCATTTATTTAAACAAGATGGTTAAGGCAGTGGTCCTAAAAATCTCCATCAGGTTTTTGAAAATAGCAGTCAATGGGTAGAATTCTCACCCTGACCAACTATATATGCTGATATCTGTGGACTAAGCAACTACAGGGATAGCAATGTGTAATACCAAAACCATGCTTGGAATACCTATCATTTTGGTCTTCTAAATGCATACTGATTCTAATGTCATAGCAATTATTGCTATACTCTCTTTAAAGTAAATGTTTGTTTAAAAAAAAAGACAAGACAACAAGAGACAAGAAAACAACGTCACAGGATTATCCTGCTACAATTCTGTATATGGGTTTGATTTCTAAATCTTTGTGTAAAAATGTGTAATTGTTTTTTTCACATTCTATAGGGATTTAAAGTTTAGTATATCCGTGGTTGTTGGAAAATAGCAGTTCCACGTTATGTCTAAGGTGTTTGATATTCAGATAGTGATGTTAAGCCTAACTGCCTCTGTTACAGGTAATAATGTTATTAATCTTTTCTTCCAGATGTTTAACAACTAAAGTTTTCAGACCAAACATTATAGAAGGAGGGGCTGGGGAGATGGCTCAGTAGAATAAGCACTTCCCTGGCAAGCGCAAGGGTCTGAGTTCAATCTGCAGTTCCACAGAAAAATAAAGAAATAAAACATAAAAAATAAAAAAAATTAGAGATATAGAGGGGCTACAAGGATATCCAATATTTTGGCTCTAGCCTTTCAAGGTCAGTGAGGACTCAGAACATAAGAAAACCAGTGCTGTGACATCCTATAACTCAGTGGTGTCCCAAATTTTCTGATCAAGGAGATTATGGGGCCACAGAGGAAAGTGATCAACAATGTATAGTGTGCCTAAGGAGAGTCACCTGATGAGAAAAATGTCTTCTCTCAGGCTTTCACAGAGAGCAAATTGGTCAAGTAATGGCCGTGACTCATCCAAATGGCTGACACTGACAAAAGATCTACAAGGTGCTGTACAAGGTTTCGGGGTAAATCCTGAGGGGACTTGACTGACCTTGTCGGATATAAAAGTTACATTTTTAGTTATATAGGTCTTGCTTTAACTTGGCCTTAATCATCCAGCAGAAAAGTATAACCAGGAGGAATAAAAAATACTGCCATATTAGTATGCTGACCTGTAAGAGGCTCAAGTCAGCAAATTCTGACAATTGCCAATTCTGCTGATAACCCATTGCTAGTATTGTACTATATTTGGTTATTTTGCTGAATTCAAGTACCTACAATATTTGAACTGGCATCAAGTATGAAAAGGCCCTTTAAAGACTTCTCCTAATACAGCCTCTTTAACAGCAATGGAACACCCATCTCTGACAAAATAAAACAAAATAGGGGGATATAAATAAAGGACCATTTTATAGTGGAAAAAAAAGTATACATATATACAAAATTTGGGCCTGGGGAGATAGCTTAGTAGAATAAGTGCTTGCCTGGCAAGCACAAGGGCCTGAGTTCCCCAGTTCTGCAAACAAACAAACAACAAGAGAAAAAATAATAGTTAGGATAGATATTCATCTACTTTTCTTCAATGAAAAGAAAGGTTTGTACTAATATTGTTTAGACAACATATCATGTCTGCATCTTGTCCTCTGAATAACCACTATGAAGACAACAGTATGCAATGTACTAATTATTGTAACTGTCCTACCAACCTGTTCTGAAAATGTTTCGTAACTATTTTTTCTCATTAAAATGAATAAAAAATAAAAATAAATAAATCACATTCATTTTCTTATGCACATAATTAGCCATTTTCTTCTAGTCTTTTGCTATATCTTTGTCTTTCAACAATTTGGGTATAATTTGTCTAGATGGAGATCTTTTTCTTAGTTGGTATTTGTTCAGTGTCTTGGTTGTGTTCTTTTCTTTCATATTGAGACATGTTCAATCATTATTTCTTCAAATATATTTCATTATCCTTCATCTTTATACTCACCTAGTTGCTTTTTTGATGTATGTTGGTACCCCTGGTACTACAAGTTTCTAAGAATGTGTCCATTTTTTTTTCATTTTTCCTTCAAAATGGGTAATTTCTATTGATCTATCTTCAAGTTAACTGATTTCTTATTTTGCCTTCTAGAATCTACCACTTGGCCCTGTAATAAGTTTTTAAATTTTTATTATTGACTTTTCTAGTCTATAACTTTTATTTTTTGAAAAATGTCCCTTCCTATACTGAAGTTCTCTATGTGTTGTACTATTACCATGTTTTCTTTTACTTATTCAAATAAGCTTCCTTAATTCTGTTGACTTATTTCTAATAACTATTGTGAAGTTTTAGCTTGTTGTATCCTAACCCCATTCAGGGATATTCTCTGTTGACTCCTTTTCCTCTTCCTTATGGGTCACACAAATTTTTATCAAAAAATGCACCCCTTATTAAGGCAGGATGGTATGTGCCTTTAATCCTGGCTGTTCTGGAAGATTGTAAATTCAGGATAATCATGGATAATTACTGGTATTCTGTCCCAAAATAAACAATAAAAGAGAACTAGAAGTATACTTCAGTACAAATTCCTTAGATTTAATCCCTGGTAGTACACACAAAAAAAGGAACTATGAAATAACGTATTTGTAGTAGCCTTGCGTTCTGATTATGTTTTTCTTTAAAGGCTCAATTTATTGTTTTAAATTTTAATAACTTGCTCTCAATCAGTGTAATCTGTATGCTTCATAATGTGGGACTGCTGGTTTCTTTATGTTTTTGATGTGTTTATTCCTTATTCTAAGTTTTGTTTTGTAACATGGCCTTCTTGTGTCTCCATAGCTTAACTGTTATATAATAGTCAATGGAGGTTGTGCCCAAGGAGTTTGAGCAGAATTGGGGATCATTCAGTGTTTAGGTAGTTTTTAGGTCTATTCTTTTTCCCATTGGGCCATCTTGATTACTTTTGTCGTGCTGAGACAAGATACCCAAAACCTAAAGTTAAAAGAGGAAGGATTTGTTATTTTAGCTCACAGTTTGCAGATTTTTCAGTCTTTAATTGGCTGGCCTCAAGCAGGATATCATGGCAAAAGGATATATCAAAGGAGAAAGAGTTCATGGCACAAGAAGGCAGCAAAAGCAGCAAGCAGCAGATGCTAAGCCTTCTTTCTGTCCCTTATATGCTATCCAGGGTGGGGCACCCTTAATCCTAGCCTAGTACCATGAATTCATCCCAGCATCACATCTTTAACCCCAGCATCACACACTATAGATGCAGCCACCTTGGAAAAGCCCCACCTATGTCTAAATGAGGCTTTGGGTGGACCTCTAGACCCAAGCCATAACAGGCTTTCTTGGGTCTCCAAATGTTTGCAGTTGTAGACTCCTAGTCAGCCAGATAAATGGGGATTTTCACTAAGCCCTATCTGACTCTTACTTCCATCTTCCTTTTTACATTTCTTGATAGACCTCCAGTCCACTGCTGACCACTACAAGGACCAGTGATGGGGGCACCTTTCCTCTAAGTCATCAAATTTTACTTTTTTATATAGAAAGTATTAATAGTGTGGAGTTTTTGGTGTTTAGTGCAAATCAAATCAGCTTCCTCCCACAGTGAAGCCGCTGGTTTTCATGACCAGCTCTCTGGTAGAAGCACTATATTGCCTGCACTGTAAAGAAATATGAATAGCCCTAGGCAAGACCATCATGGACTTCCAGTGTTCTTGCATACAGTTCAGCAGTTTTTCAGGAACTGGGCTCAATTTTTTGCTTGTGATTGCTTATCAAAGTAATGAAATGTTGATTTTTAAAATTCTGTCCAGGTTCATAGTTGTTTTGGGAAAATACCTAACTTATTTCCTGTCACCAGAAGTCCTATCACACCTGGAAACTTCTACACTGGCAAATTCATTTATTAAAGTTTTACCTAACAAGGGCCCATTCTGTAGGTCTTTTCTACCATTTTGGAACAAATTGTGGGTCTCTGGGATTAGAACAATGTATTCACCACTCCAGGCAGTCTGCCTACCTTGCTATACAATGTATGATCTTAATCCTATTTGATGTGAGGAAGTCTACATTTCAATAATAATTGCTGGTAACTTTTGTGTGTTGTCTTCTTTTAAATGCCACATTGTGGCATCTGATCCTCTTTGTAATGTTGAATTTAATGGCAGCTTATGAATAAGTTATTCCATGATTCTCCTTTATAAATGCAGGTATACATATATTACATTTTCTGTTGTATCTTCCTTGACAGAATGTTTAAATGGTTAACATTTGTGCTGCAGTATTGCATTCTGGCTCATGAAAAGTGAAAGCTATCAGCGATCTGGGCAATAAGATTCATCGCCAATAGTCACTAGCAACAGCACGCAGCGTTTTAATATCAGTGAGGTCCACAGCTAGCAGTAAGCGCTGGTGTAATTGAAAGACGTTTAGGTGCACTCATTCTGCCGTTTCTTCCTTGCCAGATTCAACATGGGATTGTGTGAGTATTTGAAGAAAACATCAATGTTTTCATATCTTTGAAAGATGTAAAAAGGGTAGATCCGGGCTTAAATTTATAGAATGTGGTAATTTTAAGATCGTGTGGCTGTAAAATAAAAAGGTATTTTATTTGGTTTGGGTGATTAAAGCGTTAGAAAGCTATTCCTTGGTTACAAGTGAACCGATAATTCTGGTCTAATGTTGCCGTGGTAACAACTCATGCTGATATAATTGAGAGCATCTTATACATGCTGGCTCGAACATTTTCTCCCTGCCATTTTGAGTTGTTCTAGAGGTATATGAAGGAGCCTAGGATAACTAGCTTGAAAGACATTAAATCGAGTTGTATCTATCTTGGGCATTAATCTGGTGTTAGCTAGTGATAGCTCATGCTGAGCTGTTATGCTTTGCTTCTAGCGGCTTGTCTTTTTAAAACAAAAGAAAGCTCTTTTTATTTTCTGTGTGCTGCATGTTCCAGTATATGTGCTTACACCGTCGGTTCTGCTACCTCTAGAGATTAGCATAACTCCCTTTGCTCTTCGATTGTTGTTTGGAGCAGTATGTTTTGGAAAGGTTGGTTTTCATCATGAGTGGTGAGTATGTTCTCTGAGACTCTTCAGCTATACGTTTTTAAAAAATACTTAACTGTAGGAGGTAAATATTTTTAAAGAGGCAGTTTTAAAGCCAGGGATATAGTGAATTACGTTCTGTGCTGATGCTTCTGTATTTAGAACTGCCATTAGACAAAACCGCTTTGAAAAGCCAGTGAGGACTGTAAACAATACCTCTATTAAGAGGCAGTACTAATAACCAGCTACTAATTTTCTTTTGGTTTGATTTATTGTATTCATTATACAATATTGCTACTAATTGTGCTATAAATTAATAAGAAGGCTAACAATAATAGGAGATTGTTTTCATATCTGACCTCAAGTTAATTAGCTTAACTTCCCTTTGATTAGTTTTGTCATATTAATGCTAATTTTTTTTAGCTTCTTTTTCACTGTCTTTGAAAAACTAACGATCTTGAAAATAAGATGACAAAATTTTCTTGGTTTCTTTTAATTATAATTCATTGAGAATTTGAGGTTGAATGATGAATTAAATATGAATTTTGGGTTTAGAAGATGTCATTATTTTTAAGAAATGATTGGGTACAAATAATTTAGAATAAGTAAATTTGTGCTAACTGCTTTCCTCTTAATTGTGATAGCATTTATTTATTTAAGCATATCCAAAAGTATTTTTTGAGAAAATATACTATAGTATATACTGCAGCTTATTGTGGGGCAAAAACTGTTCACTTCAAGCCAAACCTGCTGCTAAAAATAGATATCCTGTTGTTAGAGCGAGAAATGTTTGCTTAGAGCATACTTCATTAGCATTTTTTGCTTAATTAAAAGAGGCTATTTTTAAGCTAAACTTTGACGCAGTTATCATTTTTGATGCATTATATGGTTTTCAGATAACTTAACAGTCCTATAATTTATATTTAAAAGATTTAGAATCGGATTTCTTGAATTTGAGTGTTAGATTTTTGCTGTGTGCTGATAAAATTCAAAATCAGTGAACCTTTTTGCATAACTGGAGATCACCTCATTGTCACCAGTAAATATTCTTTATCCTGTTAGGTACAATATAAACCTCCTCACACTGTTAAATATGTTAATAAAGTGACATTAGATTAAAAAGTGATATTTTTGCACTCACAATGTTAAGAAAAGTCTGGATTATTATCTTCTTATTTTCAAACTAGATCTTTCTGACCTAGTGTTTTAAATTTGTACTGATATTACAGAATCAACTTGTTAACATTCTTTAGGCTTTCTGTGGGCACAAAACCTGATCACACCTGATTATTATACTTTTATGTCTTTCAATAAGAGGACTTTTTCCTCCTTGAAAGTTGATCCTACAGCCTAGGCTAAATCTGAATATTTAGGTAACCACCATGGGGTTTTTAATACGATGTTAGTTTTAGCTGAAGAAAATTGTTGCTGTTTCTGTTGCTTTATGTTTCTTTCAAGAAAGCCGTGATTAGATATAGTATTTTATGTACTCAATTATATTGGCCTTTTCTTACTGCATTTTTCTACCACAAAAAAATGTAGTAATAAATAACCACTGATTTTTTTTCAAGATTATTCTATTGCAGAATTATTCATTTCACTAAGTGGTTAAAAGCCCTACGTATTTCAAAATGTGGAAAATTACAAGTTAATCATGGTTTTATTTATAATCATAAACAAATGTACGATCTTTTATCTAAGCCTATAATTCTGCCTGTGTTATTTCTGTGTACATGTGACTTTCTTCCAGTCATAAAGCTATTTTTTACTCATTGCTCTTCATTAAATTTTTGCTTTTATTTTGTTTTCTGAAAATCTATCTTTGGCCTTCTTTTATTGCTGTGGTCTTCTGGAATGATCTCATTCATGCCCACATCTTCAGTCGCTATTTGAACAATCAACTCAATGTGAATTTTCCTTTGCCATCCCCAAACCTGTTCTTTCATTGATTCTGATTTCTAGTATGATCTTACTGCCCATGGAAGAAGTAAAAACTGAAGTCGTATTTCTTCCCCCTACATATGCTCTTAGTCATTGCGTGCTATTGATTCTACATCAGAAATGACTCATAAATCACTCAATTTTCTCCAGTCTCACAGACACTGGGAATGCTTTTAGCTCAGGCATTCTATGTCTCTTTTAAAATCCTGTTAGGAAAACCTCCTTCATTATTCTACCAGCTTCCAGTTTGCCATCACTCCATATCCCTTTTTTATGTTTGCATTTTTAAATGGAAAAATTTAAATCACAAATATTCCTATTTCTTAACTCAGTACAAAAACTTTCATTTACTTCCTGTTGCATTCAAAATAAAAATTAAATTCCTTAATGTTATAGAAGATTAAAGATCTACCTTTCTAGCTTTATTCACATTTTCCTCATATGCGTCACCATATAAAAGTACTTGCTAGGTTTTCATATTTATATTCTTTATCGTGAAAATTCTGAGAACCACTAGACGTTTCAATTCCTCCATTATTGACCTAGTAGAATTAGGTGATTTCTTAAAGCAAGCTTATAAATTATAGCCATTACTGTATTTTATTGAAATTATATATTTGCATCATATTCTCTACATTTTGAACTCAATTCAAGGACAGTATTTTGTTTATCTGAGTTTATGGTGGTTACTTCAACATCCAAAACATGCATGGATCCCATAAATACTTGTGGAATAAATGAATAGCTAACCATTATTCTTTATTTTTTTATAAGTTTGAACATTTCTCTTAGCTTACCAGTGAGAAAAATATCACTTGTGTCTTTTGGTTCAAAAAATACAATAATCATAGCTTTTGTCTATTCTTGTTGCATCATTTTTGTAGCATAGAGTATGAAAAAAAATGATTAAGAAACTAAATTGCATCCATTGGACTTTTATCTCCCTAGTAGTCGAGAAATTGGTCATAAATGTACAATGAGCCTTTTCTTTCCTGTTCTAGATTTTTCTTTCGTTACTAAAAATCCTTTCTGTTAAGTTTTTGTTTCTATTATGCAAGCATGTTTTGGAAAATACTGACGAGCCCATCTAATAATCAGCTGAACTGCCTCAAGACCCTTTTCCCCCCCATAATTTTATTGATAAACAAATAGCAATGAGACAGTTTCAAATCAAATTGGTAGGACAGTTTCAATAATTAACACATTTTATACATTCTTCCCAGTGGTTGATTGCTGTACAAGATACGGACATGATATCCTATTTATAAACGCCATTAGAACAAATCACTGTATTCGTTAAGAGAATGTAACTATATATCTATCCTAACCACTTTGAATACACAGATACAAAATGGACATTCATCTGTATACCCTTTTTTTGGTTAAGTTCCATTATTTGAATATTATAGGTGTGTAAACTCAGCAAATTTCACTGACCCTTTTGATTAAAAGGAAGAACAGCTTACTTGAATAGGCTTTCGCAAAGATACAGGTGTTATAAAATGCAGTTATCTCATGAAGCTCAAAGACAAGACACAGACTTGAGCTTTATAAAGGACTAGATTGGAATTTGGAAAGCTGTTTGAAATTCTGTTTTTCTCTGAGATTACATGACTTACTTTCTCTGGATACCTGATTTATTATTTTCACTGTGTGTAGAATAGGTTTTTCTGCTGCTTATACAAAATGGAGCCTAGTTTTCTTACAGATTAAGATTTTATGTGCTTATCAGCAATAACTAGCATCACTATATCAAAATCCTAGGTGATAATAGCGAGGGGGGAAAGATGGAGAAAGGTCAGTCACCAGGTAGTGAGTTATAGTTGTATAGGACAAATAGGTGCTAGTGTTTTACTGCATAGCAGTATAACTATATTTAGTGATAATATATTGAATTTTTTTTAACAAGAAAGGATTGATGTTCTCAATGCAAAGAAATAAAGGACTAAGTACACTTGTTTACCCTATTTGAACATTATACAATGTGCCTATGTATGGCAACATCATATGGTAACTCATAAATCCGTAGGTTTTTTTGTGTGTGTATGAAATAAAAAGAAATCCTAAGTAAGAATGCTGTCCCTCCTGTAATTGAGGGGAAATATCTGAACTAAGCACTCTCAAATACACTGTGAATGCCAGGAACATTACAGACGTGAACACAGCACTTAATTTGTTCCCCTTTCTAGATCTTGACTGAGTGCATGATAAAAACACAGAATTGGGGAAGTTGTGTACCAGCTGGAAGGGCATTTGCCCAGGAATGTGCAGGTCAGGCGGTTGGGTAGGCTGTGAGGCCTTTAACAGTCTAAGTAGTTTGCCTTCAAAGAAATAATAATTGTTTTATTCTTGCTAACGTAAAAGGAAGCTCTGTAAGAAAAATTACGTGGAAAATAAAATGACCAAACACTGCTAACTGCTTTTTTTTTTTTTTTTTT
>NW_004524685.1:5730591-5784074 GCF_000260255.1 Octodon degus | reverse complement strand
TTTTTTTGGTGTCAGGAATAGAACTCGGGACCTTGCACTTGCCAGGCAGACACTTCTTATGCCACTGAGCTATATCCCCAGCTCTCCCTATTAGAACCACCAGAGTTTACTGAGATATTCTAAATTGAAAAAGAGGCCTTTCTGCTTCACATGACTGGGTTGTACCTTGGTGTGATAAGAACAACCAACACCAAAAACCCCAGAGTGCTGGCTTCATTCTGATTCCAAGGTCACTAGACTATTTACTAATGTAAATGTGTATATGTTAAAGGATCTGAGAACTTGATTCTAACAGCAGCTAAATAGGAAGTGAGAGGATCTTAAAAAAAATTACCAGCCTTAATTGGGAACATTCATGAAGACTGGAAAAGCATCTTACTGTTCATGACTGAATAAAAAGAAAACATCATGGAGACTATTAAAGAAGCTGCTCCTCATCAGAGGATGGAGCCACAGCTTTCAGGACACAGATGAATTTATATTCAGAAAATGTTTGTGTAGAAGGATCTAAAGATAAAAGTTACAGTCAGCATCTGGGTCAGTTCCTTGAAGTATCAGGCAAACATAGATGCAAAGTTGTAGTACAGGCAGTGAAGTTGCAGTAAAGAGGGGAATAATCAGTGTAGGAAATTAAATGAATGAAGTGATGAACTGCGATGGTATAAGCCCTTCTAGAAAATACAGAAGAGCAAGATTAATATTATGAAATTTAAAAGTAGAACAGCCTACAAATTGAATGAATCACATTATAGCATTCCCATGCAATATATATATATATATATATATATATATATATAATAAGTTGAACAAAATAATCAAAAAGATGATTCAGAAGGGCCGGTCAAATAGCTCAGCAAATTAAAGCACCTGCAAGCAGACACAGGGGCTGGGGGTTTGATCCCTGGGGCTGTTGTGCCGGCCCCGCCCCCGGGGCACGCTGAGACAGCAAATGAGACTGGGTGTGGTGGTGCGTACTTGTAATCCCAGCTCTTGGGAAGCTGTACACTGGTGGATCACTAGGAGTCTGAGCTAGTAGTGAGACCCTGAACACCCTGTAGACCTTTCCCTAAAATACAAAAATAAATAAATAAAAGATGACTCAGGAGAAAAATAAATTTTTGATGCTGAGGCTTAAACCCAGAGCCTTGCACGTGATTGGTCCACACAGAAAGCCACACTTCCAGCCCAAAAAAAGCTGTAAGAAAAATCCAGCTTTTTCTTCCAGAGTACTCATTGTCGTTTGATAAAATTAGTAAAGACATCAACACTTAAGTGTATACTGGTAAGATTTTCTTTTTTAATTTCAAAGATAGTAATGCCATAAACATCTAGATCTCTTTGTACCTTACAATCTAGTGTGAAACTTGTCCCATAAAGACAAAGTCCAAAGTCAGAGACAAAACATTTAAAACCCCTTCTAGGGAAAGAAAGTAATGAGGATACAACAGCACCTTGAAATGCTGAATAAGCTCTAATAAGCATCTCTTTGAATTCCTGAATTAAAAGAAATCTCCAGGGTGCAGTAAAGGGAATTGTGAAAGAAAAGCAGCCCTGCCTGGGTTATTAGCCCAATTTGACAACCCCGAAGAGAGATTCCTACCTTACTGGCTAAGGGCTTTTGTTTTATTAAGTTTTGGGGTTTTTTGTTTGTTTGTTTGTTTTTGCACTTTTGTTTTCCATTACTGGGGATTGAACCCTCAGGCACTCCACCAATAAGCTACATCCTCAGCTCTTTAACGTTTTGTTTTGAGACAGAGTCTTACTAAATTGCCCAGGCTGGCCTGCAACTTGTGATCACCCTGCGTGAGCCTCATAAGTAGGCCTGTGCCATGGGCACTAGGTTACAAGTTCAGTTCTAACTGGCCACTCGGAGACAGAAGTCAAGTTCTCGCGCCATGCAATTTAGAATTTTTGTATAAAGCAAGTATCCTGAAAGTATAATTCACTGAAAACGTATATTACAAAGAAAACCTCTGCCGACACAGAAAGCACCAAAGGAAGCTGGTATTCCTTGGCTTGGGTTCCTCCAAACAGGCGAAGGATATGTGTGTGCACGCATGTGGAGGCCACTCCTGAGAGTCTCTAATCAAGTGCTTCCTCAGTTAGGGCTCAGGTTCTAATCCGAGTCAGTGTGTGGCCCAGGAGCCACCACTACGAACAGCCATAGGCCAGTTCAGGCTGTCGGCATGTGGCTATATGCGACACACAAGTGACAGCAAAGGCCTACATAGGATCATTTCTTCAGTCAGACCTGCAGGTTCCTCTCAGATAAAGCCCTGCTGGAATTTAAGTTCATAATTCAGGAATAAATGACATGGACTACACACATCTGCATGTGCTCTGCCCACACAATAGGATTGGAATCTCGTGAAAATGTGCAACAGAATTGACACATGCAGACTGCTTTTTTTCTTTTCTTGAGACAGGCTGTGTAGTCCAGCCTGGCCTTGAACTCATGGCTATCCCCCTGCCTCAGCCTTCTGAGTGCTGGGACTACAGGCATACTCCATCCATCCTGACCAGGCTACTGTTTTGTTGTTGTTATTAGAGTTCAGACTCGTAATGATCCTTCTGTCTCAGCCTCCCCAGTGCCAGGATTAGGGGCGTGTACCACCACACCCTTTTTAGGGCTGGCACAGCGCACCTGGGGTGCTAGGGCCAGCACAGAGATACCAAGGATTGAATTCGGGTCCTTGCTCTTGCCAGGCAGGCATTTCGAACACTGAGCTCTCTCCCCTGTCCCAGATTACTATTTTAAGTTAATAATATAAAAAGACTAGAAAAAAATGGTACCTAAAATATATTTTAAAAGGAAAATTACCCATTTTGAAGGAGAAATTATAAAAATGAGTTATACATTCAGAGACAATTTTTTTGTTGTTGTTTTGTTTTTTTATTTTTGCGGTACCAGGGATTGAACTCAGGACCTTGCACTCACCAGACAGGCGCTTATTCTACTGAGCTATCTCCCCAGACCTTCAGAGACAATTTTTACCCAAGTAAAGAATGCACAAAATATATAGAATGCTTACAAAATTGATTATATATAACAATATATTATATTCAACAGATTGCAAAGAATTTATATACAGATCTCTTGTGTCTTTCCACAAGACTATTAAGTTCAATCAATAATAAAAAGCTCATTTTTAAAGTAGCACAAATGAATATATTTTAACATATACCAAATTCAAATAACTCATCAGTAAGTGTTAATTCATAATTTAAGCTTCAACCATGCATTGAAACATAAAGGTATGACCACAGCAAATTTAGAAATAAATTTTAAATGCTTCACTTAGGACAAGAGAGCTCATGTAAGAGCTCTCCGAATAAACAAGTTAGGAAAAGCACAGAAGAAAATTCATCAGAAGAAGAAAGATATTGAGATCAATGAAGTACATGATATAGAAAGCACTTTTAATAGAGCTGATTAGAATTGTACCTTTAAAAAAATTAGATCATATTTAAAACTTAAAACTTTCAGTCCTATACAGAATTTCCCATGTAATTGAATAAGACAAAATATTCTTGAATTGATTAATTGATTTATATAGATTTGTAAGTGAAGCATAGGAGGAAAAACTTAGAAACATTTTCTCTAAAGTTAGGAATAGGAAAAAGATGCCCACTGTCATCATTTCTCTGCACTATCATAGAATTTTTCTGAGAGCTAGGTAATCCTTAAAAAAGAAATCATATGGGGCTGGTGAGATGGCTCAGTGGTCTAAAGCACCTACTTAGAACAAACTTGGCAAAGCAAAGGAACCGCGGTTCAATCCCCCAGCACCACATGCCAGCCAGCCCCACCCCCTGGTGGGCTGAGCTGGCCACACACACACACACACACACACACACACACACAATAATAAATAAATAAATTTTTTTAAAAAATCACATGGTCATGCCATTGAGATTAGCAAAAATTGAAAAGTCTGACATTAAAACACTTTGTTAAGGGTTTGGAACTTTAAAGAGGTAGTAGGTCTCTAAGTATCCGGATACAGTCATTTATCGTGACATTTACTGCTAAGTTAATAATGTGTGTTCTTTATCCTCCAAGCATCCAGTCTTATTTCTGCTACCCATCAATAAAACAGTTTATTTGAATTTAGAATTTTCTGGGCAATCTTTGGCATATAATTATATTGTTTCTACAAGAAAAGTCTCAGTGAACCATTAAGGAACAAAGTACATTCCCAGGAGTGTTTCTAAGGTTGCTTAGATCATTACTTTTATGACTATAAGTATAGTTTAAGTTGTAGGAAACACTTTTATTTAAATATGGCATGGGTGGCCTAGGAAGTCCACAACATTCTCAGGTGCAGAACAAGTTGGGAGAGAAGGAACATACATGTGATAGGTAATGAGCAAATATACTGTGTGGATTTATAGTGTATCTATCTGTCAATATACTAGTCAACTAAATTGGTATATTTTCTTAGGCTTTGTATTTAAATATGCGTCATAACATTTTAATATTTATCTAAAAATCTGTAACAGAAAGTTTTTTCAGTTTAATGAATCAGTTATCCTGTTCACTTGTAACCAAGGCTTGATGTAGAATCCACTAATAATAAAGCATAAAGAGGAAAGAATAAAATAGATATCATAGTAGGAAACTAAGCTTTATTGCTTATTAAATTGCTAAACACTTATTCACGAGTGGCTTTGTATGTCTTTATAAAGACTGATATCTTCAGAACAAAAGTAGACTTAATCCTTCCATCAAAGTACACTGGTACAATAGCAGTGTTAAAATTGCTTTTGTATTTCTTATCATTTTTAAGGTCACTTTGAATTTGTTTTGAGTGAACGTGTGTGACCATGGTGAGGCCAATAAAGTACTACTTGGGCAAATTGAACACGTTTTCTTCAGACCAATTGGATAGAATAGTGTGATTTGTTATTTTCAGAGTAGGGTTTTGATTGGTTGAAAAATAAAATCAAATATATTGTCTTTATGTAAAAATAGTATGTGTGCTCAATTAAGTTTTATTTCTGTGTAATATACTAAGAAACATATACATGGGTAGATTTTGTGGGTATTTTTATATGTTGTTTAATCTGTTTAATTTATTCTTTTTGATCAAGCATGCAAATCATCAGATGCATCTGGTAGGAAAACACTTTTTACAGAATAATCCTTACTTTGATGTAGATTGCATTTTTATAAGGTATTTTGTAGCAGTTAGAATATTTTCTATTTAGTTTCTCCATGAGTTCTATTTACTGAAAAGATTTATAGTATATTGTGTACATGTAGAGAAGAGTTAGGTGTTCTCTGGAAGACCAAATATAGAGCTCTGAAGAGTTCAAATGGAACTGGCAGAAGACAGATCAACACACTGTTAGATTTACACACCACCACTAAAGAAGTAGAATGTCCTCTTCTGTTATTTGTTAATAAGCCATGGTATTTTCACAGGTGATTTACCTCAGTCTGTGTCCTGCTTTATACTTGCTTATATACACTAAATAATCAGGAAAGACTTGGTGAGAGTAGAAGATGTGGGGATTATAATCTGTTCAGTAACAAGTTTTTAACTTCTTACTACAAAATATACCACTATAAAATATATACATGTATAGCGGGCTGGCAAGATATCTCGGCAGAATAAGTGCCGGCTTAGGCAAGCACAGGGACCGGGGTTCGATCCTGGGCACCACATGCCACATCAGCCCCACCCCTGGGTGCTGAGCTGGCCACTGAATCCGAGTGTGGTGGTACACGCCTGTAATCCCAGCACTGGGGAGTCTGAAAACAGGAAGATCGCTGTAAGTCCGAGCTGCATAGTGAGACCCTATACCAATTACATTTTTTTAAAAAAGAGATAAAATATATACATTCATAGATTATAGTATTTAGTAGTTGTTTTTTACCTAATAGAGTTTAGTAGAATAGCCCTTTCCCTTAGTCCTTACCTTAACAATCAAGGCTGAAAATATTTAGGCCTCTTAAGCCATCATTGCTTCATCACTCCGTGTGGCTCTCCTCTCCTGAACAAGTGATCTTGTCTTTGGCATCCCCAAGTAAACAGAGTCTAGGGCATGTGAAGTAACATGGTTGGCTCCTTTTTCTTCCCACACAATGAAACCCAGGCTCCTATGATCCGGGGCTGGCTTGCCCGTTGCTGTACACTCAGCCTGTGCTGCAGCCAGTCGGGTGCCATTTCCTAGTTAAGCCGTCATCTCACCCTAGGTTGTCTTCTTTTCCAACTCTACCTCCAGGAAAGTCCATCCTTCAAGACTAAGCACAACTGCCATGTCCTCTGTTGTGCCTTACCTCATGACCTGAGAATCTCCTCTTGCAACCCTCATAGCATGAGAATTGCTTTTGCTTTAGCCCTTGTGACATTTTTATAATGTCTCCCCACTAGCCTCTCTTCTTTTTAAGTAGAATTACATTTATTCTTTGTACTGTTCACAGAACATCCATCAGTACCTGACACTGAAAGGATGGTCAGCAATTGTTGGTGTTGCACACCTCTAAGGAAGTAGCATGCCTCAAAGACATAAATATCATTCAAACAGATAGAAACGAGGTCTTCAAATTCAGTGTCTCTCCTGTTCAGAGATGGTTTTACAACAGTGATAGGCTGTATATTTCAATATTTGCTTATTATTATCTCTGTTGTAATATGGAATGAAAGTTTTTGTTTTAAGGAAAATTACAATGTTATTAATTTTGACATTGAACAGTAGTTGTTAGTTTTATCACTTAACTTTTAAATGGCTTATTTAAATACATGTAATCAAATAATTGAGTTTCTGCATTAACATTTTGTTTCTGGAAAACTGTATATAGGTAATTTCTTGCTAATTTGTTGCAAGTGTAATTTAATCATTGTTTAATTTATTTTTTTTGGACACAAGCTTCCTCCTCTTCAGAAATATCTGGTAGGCAACTACTTTTTAATAAAACAAATGTTACTGTTGTAATTTTTTATTTGGTTGTTTGCAAGTTTCTGTTCTCTTCAAAAAGTTATGTTTTTGTTAAGTACATTGATTTATAAATTGTTTTTCATGAATGAAATACTTTAACTTTATGGTGAGGTTTATACGCTCATAAAGTTATTGCACTTTCTTGTGATATTTTGGAAACAATATATTATTGTAAAGCACAGAGAGCTGTTGTACCAGCTAACAGCAGACAGATTAATATATACCACTTAAGTTAGAATAACCACATTAAAGAGTGATTTTTGAAAGAAAAGAGCATATATATATATATATATATTGCTCTTTTCATCAAAAAGACAAATGAAATACTTTATGTGTATTGTAGATTTCGGGTATTATAGCTAATATTTTGATTGAGGATTTGCCCCTGGGAGTTTTTGTTTTATTTTCTGTTGTTTCCTAGTTATCTGACATGCATTAAATAAAAATTAAAATAGAGTTCTGTCTTCATTATAAAAGAAGTGTAAAGAGAGAGGTGACATTTAACACATTACAAAGAACCTGGAGATCTGGAAATAATTAACAAAAAAATGAGGGATAGGGAGAGATAAGAATTGTGTTTTATATGTAATTATAGAAATGCAGAAAATGTTTATTTGTTCTTTCATTTCATGAATATGGGTAAATTTTCCTTCAAACAAATTGAGTGAATGTTTTTAGTCCTGTGGTATGCTCATTGCTACTACAGTGCAACTTGGTAGACTTTTTTGAATGATATGAAATGAGCAATAAGTATAACTGTAAATGTATATTACATTAATATTACATTAATTTTGGGTGTGCTTTGCTCGTTGTTGAATACCTAGCTTGCCCCTTTTGGTCACTGTAAGACCGAAGACATTTGCAGCCAAACACTTTCTTGAAGCATTTTATGAACCTGTTAAGTGCTCAGTGGCTACCAGGACCCATGATCACAACGCTGAATGTGATAGAGTCAATATTCTACCTGTGTGCCAAACTCCGAAAATGTGGCTGCTGTGTGCTTTCGGTGGATTAAATGGTTAAATCTAATAGATAAAGCATATGGATTAGATGATTAAAAAACTAAAAAAAAAAAAAATGAGCACTTCCAAGTATATGACTTTGAAGAATTCTTGATTGGTTGTGGTTCAGTGTTTGAATCTGTGTCTCCTATTTTTTTTTTTTTTTGTTAATCAACTAATAATTTCTGTTGTCAGTGATTTAAAACATTTTTAAATAAATAGAGGAAAACATGTAGAAGTTAAATCCATCAATGTCTAAAACTAGTAGAATTCAAAACAAATTGATATAGTTCTGGATGATCTAGAATTTTAGGATTATCCATAACCCAGTATATGTTGTAATATTTTATAAGATGAATATTTTCTTAACATTTTCACAAAGAGTTCATTATGTTTATCTTTGTATTTATTAACACATATGTACTAGAGATTTCATGATTGTATATATTTTTCTATGGCAGAAGTATATTTGAGAATTATTTAATGTCATTACCATTTATACTCATTTTACTCTAAGGAGAAATCCCTTTATATGTTGAAATAATTAACAGTATTTGTTTTTTTTTTATTAATGGCACATTTTAATAATGTTTCATAAAGCCTTGAAGGGATCTAGTTTTCTCTTTTCTTTGTATTGGGGATGGAGCCCAGAGCCCTCCCACTGACCTCCATCCCCAGCCCTCTTCTAAAACTTTCTATTTCTGGATTCAAATTTTGACCCTCTTGCCTTAGCCTCCCAGAGTATTCAGATTGCAGGCCTGGGTCACCATGCCCAGCTCTAAACTCAGAATATTGATGCATACAGAGATTATTTCAGAGAATGTTGTGCAATATACTAAGTGAATAAAAATAAGTAGCACCAGGAATTTTGCTTATAGCTTATCCCCAGACATGGAAAAAAAATTTTCCTCCAGTTACCATATTTGACAAATACAACCATTGCTTTCTTAACTCTAGATCCACTTAGCATAAAGTGACAGGAGCAACAGAAGCAGGTTTTGTTTTGTTTTTTTCTTTTTTTGATTCTCTTTCTTCTCTCCAACTGATCTGTACTCATGCAAGCATCTAGAGAATTTACATTGCAACTTGATATGCAAGTCCTATACATAAAAGGTAAATAATTGTTAAAGAAATTAGAAGCTTATTTTGGGCATCAGGTGCTAGAGTTTCTTAAAAGCCACAGTGGCATTTTATAATAAATTATATTTTATAGCCATCATTTCCAAGTCAAAACCATGTGCAGATATCAAAACAGTTTTGCTTATAAAAGTACTGTTCTTAAGTTGTAACTAATACATTAAGGTTTAGAAGGAAGATGGCTTAAGTTATCCTAAGATAGAAGAATTTTCTACGCTTTGGCAGTAATAAAATTATATTTGGATAATTAGGTGCCATTAGTTGATATGTTGGTGCATAAGATTTTCATAAAATGAAAAAATTCTTCAAATGGAGAAAGTTTTCTCAGCTAGGAAATTTTACTAGTATTATAGTAAAATGCTAATGAAATTTTGTAGGAAGTATTCAAATGTCTGCAGAAATGTATACTGTAGTGTAACATAAAAGCTAATGTCTACCTTTTTTTTTTTGGTGGAACCAGGGATTGAACTCAGGCCCTAGCACTTGCCAGGCAAGCTTTTATTCTACTGAGCTCTCTCCCCAGCTCTAATGTCTACCTCTGATGCCTCTTTTTTTCTTTTTTTTTTTTTCATTGCTTTAGGTATTTTTTTAAAAAAATTATTAATTAATATTTTGAAGTTTAGACTGCCCACCGCCCTTTTGGTTAGTTACAGTGTTTTGTCCAAGTTTTTATATTGAGGATAAAGGGAGAAATGATAATAATGTACCTGTGAAAATGCTTTACTACTGCTGCACGATCAGGAATCTTAAAGCAATCTGTGAGTCCTCACTTTCACTGGTAACTCTACCTTCTGTCATCATGATTGGCACTCACTATGAAAATATTTCCAATTCCATTTGGTCTTCTCCACCTTCCATTTCTACAGTGAGTCCTATTTTTCTTAAGTTTTAGATTCAAATAGAATTATATTGGAAACTTCCTAAATAAAAAAACTTTCTAAATAAATAAAGTACTTTTTATTTTATTTTAAAAACTTGTTTTAAGTTTGTTTTATTTTAAACTTCAAGTTTTATTTACATTCCTAACTAAAAGAATACATCTGCTAATGCTATTTTATCTGTTTGGATTATTTTCTATTTTTTAAAAAATAGATGAAGTTGTTTTGAGGATAGAAACCATTGTTCATAATTTGTAGGAAGAATGTAAAGGGGACTGCTTTTAAGTGATGTAACATTTAACATTTAAAACTTCAAACCTATAAAGTGTGTGGTTACTGTACAGCTGTAAAGCAAGTGGCTATTAAATATATAAGCATTTACTTTTCAATTCTTTACATTAGTGTAAACTTTTAGGTGAGATTCAAGTGCTTAGTTTTAACTCCAAATTTAGAATGCAATTTTAAAGCTATTTAGATTTTTCATTGGTGCTGTCATTCTCAGCTGATTTTTTTTTAGCTTTTGTGTGCCTTTGTATGTTTATAGATTCTCCTTTTCTCTCCACTTCTGGCAGAGAGAACTCAAATCTAATAACCTCAATCCTTATGCCTGAAAACGATCCCTGATCAAAACCAATTAGTTTTTGCTACTTCACAAATCAAAACTCTTCTTCTCCACGTGTTCTTAGTTTCTGCATTTAAAGCTCTGCTAATAGTATTGCTGGCTTATTTATTTGCAATCACTATTTTGCCCCACACTTAACTCACTTCATTTTCAGGTGCGTTTTCAGGAACAGTATTGTTGCTATTAAATTTGAATTTATCTGTGATTTTCATATAGAATGATATTAGAGAGTCTTAGAAACTGAGCTTCTTGTTTAGAGGCATTAAATAACTTGTGTCATAGTGAACAGAAAGTTCTTCACAGTGTAGTTGATATGTCATTTTTAAGCAAAACTTATACATGTAGTGAGTATATATATATATATATATATACATTTAAATATTTTTATATGGAATGTAAATATTATTATAAGACAGAACCTTTTTTATGTGTATTTTCAGTGAAAGAATTTCTAGCCAAAGCCAAAGAAGACTTTCTGAAGAAGTGGGAGAATCCTCCCCCGGTAAGGAATATTTACATTCTTCTCCAAGCTGACATTTTTGTTAGGTAAAACCATTCTCTAGTGTAAGTTAATTTACTTTGTCAAAAATGTTGGAATGCCTATAGTTTGTATAAGCTTAAAATGGTAATTATGCAATCATGTGTTTTAATGTATTACTAAGTTTGTGCACACCTAAATTGGAGAAAGAATAAATTTTTCTTTTATTTTACTTATCAGATGTGTTTTCAGGAACTAGTTCCAAGTTGCTGTAAACCCTTGATATTTTCAAATATTAATTTTGAATTATGTCTTTGATAGCATACCTAAAAGTTGGACATTGTAATTATAGCATATTAGACATGGTGTAAATGAATTTTATATATAACAGAAATGAAGAAGATGATGTATTTTTATTATATAAAGAAAAGCAGTGACTACCATACAGAGATGTTCTGTTGTATGCTAAGTGTTTTTTCTCCTATTTTGTTGGGGGGACTATATTAAACATTTCAGTCCACTTATGTTGATAAACCAAAAATTAAATATAAATCTGTAAGATTAATTCAGTCAGAATTAAGAGGACTTTTCCACAACGATAATCTTGTCCAGTGTGAAATTAGAACAGATTTTATAAGCAAAATGTAAGGTGGCTTCCCGTCTCTGTAGTGACCTAGCAGAAAACTCTATGATGTGTCAAAAAGGCAATGTTTCATTTATAGTGGAGATTATTTCAGAAGCAGTGAATTTCAGAACGTATCCAGACTTATTGCATATAGGTAATCATATTACCTCACATTTTTCTCAACCTAAACACTGTAGACTGAGAAGTAGAAGTATTTTTTCTGAGATTTTCATGGATATCTTTATAAAGAAATCTATTTAACAAATGGGGTATTCTGTCCCTAACACCATATGCCATGCCAGCCCCACCCTTGGGTGCGCTGAGCTGGCCACCAAGACTGTGGTGGTGCAAGCCTGTAATCCCAGTGCTGGGGAGGCTGAAAACAGGAGGATCACTATGAGTCCAAGCTGCATAGTGAGACCCTGTACAAAATACATTTTAAAAAAATTAAAAACAAACAAGAACCCTCAACTGGGTCAGCAACCACTACATGCTGCTATTTAGCACATAATTTGTTCTTAGTAATTTTCATTTTGTTGTGGCAGCAACAAATTCAATAGATTGATGCCTCCAATTCTTTGTACGCTGTTGTCAAAGCCAAAGATGTTAGCCTGCAACAAAACATCTATTCAAGGAGAAAAAAAGAGTCTGATTATTGTGATACTAGCTTTTGGTCTTTTGTGGGCTGAGAAACCCTTCTTTGCTTATTGTTATTATTTTAGGTAATACTCGGTTATTACAATATCAGTAGGCTTTCCATCATGCTGTTATTATCTATTTTTATATGGGCCTCTAAAGATACAGATGAAGTAAGATAGTGCTGTCTGCAAAGGCAATCCCAATGAAAAGACTGATCTTTGAGCTTCTCTACTCAGTCTGTTTATTTACAAGACTACAGCGGACATGACTTTTATCAGTATACCTTTGGGAAGTTTGTAATTATTAAAATATAGTCATAATTTCTTAGATTCAATAATAGAAAATTCGTATTTGTATCTGACCTTTGCAAATTCACCTGTAGCTTTTATTTTTTGCTCTGACTGTTATGCATCATTTTGTAATATAATTCCCTTTTTCTCTTATTAAAACCCTTCTTATTCAAAGGGGAAAGTAAAGCCAATAGTTTGAATGCTTGGAGTGAATACTCTTGTATTATTTCTGAAAGGATAACTACCTAAAATTTCTATTCTCAGGATATATTACTAAAGAGAGTATAATTCCAGTCTTAGGAGAATTTCTGATTTTAATTTTTTTAAACTTTTCATGCACGTGTAGAATAATGCTGGGCTTGAGGATTTTGAAAGGAAAAAAACTCTTGGAACAGGTTCATTTGGAAGAGTCATGTTGGTGAAGCATAAAGCCACTGAACAGTATTATGCCATGAAGATCTTAGATAAGCAGAAGGTAAGTGTTTGTCATTATTAGGCTGAGGGGTAAATTTCAGTATTATCAGCTAGTCTTTTAAATACATGCAATACGGTATGCTCCCATGGACACCCATTAATAATTTTATCATTACCTTCATTTTTGTTCTAATTTAATGTGACTATATGATGCACAGTTAATAGTTTTATATGTGAGGGTGCAATATTATTTCAGTAACACTTGTGTGCATAGTTACTAGCAAATTACTAAATTCAACATGAAAACAACAAGCATTTCTACTACATTCTGCCTTATAGAAAAGTATCAGAACCAGTTATTTAATCCTTATGTTGACATAACTGAAACTTGGCGATTTTCCTGTATGACTTATTTTTATTAACTTTAGAAGTGCTTTTATTTAAATATCAGTCAAAGCAGGTGAAACTTGTGAAACTCACATATTTTAGTAAATCACTTTTATAGTTATCACTTATTAGTATGTAATGAACCAAGATGGCTGAAGTACTCATGCTTTAAAATTGAACGCCCTATTTTCCTGGTATTCACCACTAAGAGAAATGAAAAGAATAATGAATATTGATAAACTGTCTTAGACTTCTTATGTTCCCAAGAATGACTTTCTGGCTTATTTGGCTATAAGTAGGAGGAAACACTAGTAGACCAATAGGACTGCAGACAGAGACTAGACGAACACTGTTACATAGAAATAAAATGGGCACCACATGTATCATTTCAGATTTTCTAATAGTCACATTTTAAGAAGTAAAAATGGAAGTTCCAATTAATGTTCATAGTGTGTTTTAATAGCCCAAATACTTAACACAATATAAAATTATTGAGATATTTTACATTTTTATGCTAACATTTCAAAATCTGACATGTGCTTTCCACTTATGATACGTGCTAGTAGGATTAGTCACGTCACAAGGGCTAAGTAAACGCATGTACTTAGCATCAGCCAATGCCATCACAGCAGAGAGAATGGCACCAAGGTGTCAGAGGTTTCAATCCAACCCTCATTTTAATTAAACCTAAACTAATTTCAATTTCCATGAAAGGCAGTAATGGCTTCAGTCTTTCTAAAATGAAATAAACTCATCCACATTTTAATTGTCCACTAAACTTCATTCACAAATTTTTCTAACCATGCTTCTTGAATAAATAATTTTACACTCTATCTGCTAACTCATTTCCTGTTAATTCTTTAACCTACAGCCGTTCAGTGGCATCCTTATTCACCCCATCTTTAGCTACCCCACTGAAGAGGCTTAGCTTGGGCTCATCAATCCAATGACCAGACTTCAAGTCCAGTCTCTTTACTTGTCATATATGACCTTTATAAAGCATATTACCATGCTGCCCACTCCCTGAAACTGTCTTGTCCTGACTTCTGAAGTCTCTTATTTTGACTGCGCACTTGGCTCTACGTTTTCCATTTTTTTTGTCCCTTTCCTGTTTTGATCTGTTTTTTTTTTTTTTGTTTTTGTTTTTTTTTTTCCTTCCTGTTCTTCAGAGATTGCTAATGTCTAGGATCTGGACTAGCTTGTCTTCCTTCTATGTCTTGTATCCCTTCTCCCTTATTTAACAGCCTCACTTAAACTCTCTGCTCCTACTTCGTGCAGTCTGGGCTTGGCACTCTCAGAGATCATGTAGGTCCTGCCCTCATTTTCTTTCTTTTTTTTCCCCCCCATTTATGTATTTGATATAGGGTCTCACTATGCAACTCAGACTCGTAGTGATCCTCCTGGTTTCAACCTCCCTAGTGCTTGGATTACAGGCGTGTGCCACCACACCCAGACCTGTTCACTGGCTCACCACGCCCCAGGGTCAGGACTGCTATTTTCTAAATGAGGCGTATGGCACACAAGTGGTGGAAGCACCACAGCAAAACTGCTTCCAATTTATTGGTTTTATTAAGCCTGTAATTAAATTGTTTTCCCTGGGTAGATCCTAGCTTTTAATGTTCTTTCTCAAGAAATTTGTAGACTGTGCTTTACTCACAAAATATTGACAAGATAATAAAATATATCATCTTACGTCTTAAAGTATTTAGGAAATAAGGACAAGTCCTTTTTGAAAAAAATTTTGGCAGAGCAGTGGCTTGTTAAGTAAATTACTGAGCTAGTTACCTTACAGATATGTCATGGCAAACAAGTGTTTCCCAGAAGAGTAAATGCCATTTTATGTCATTTCTATTACCACAGTGCCCTTGTCCTGTGCCTAACTAGGATGAAAGACCATCTTTTGAGTTTTTCTAGTTTATTTAACTTGCTAAAGATAATCAATGAAATAACCCTGAATAGTAACTCCATTTCCTATGAATAAAATCACACAAATCTTTCAGTTAAATCAGCTGCCTTCTCCCATCTTAGGACAAATAAGGGGTGAAAGGGAAAAACCAATGCAGAAATGGAAAAAAAAAATCACATTCCTTCTCCCCATGCTGCGTCAAGCATCGCTAGGCTGTATGCAGTCAATCTTAACAACTTTGTGGGTTATTAGTCTCCTTTTAAAGCCACTAATCTCTGTAAGTAATTTTTCAACAGTCAAACAGCTAGAACCAAGAATTTCACTGTTTGACAGATGTCTATGCCTTTATTCCTTATTTTTTCTTTAAAATGTATTTATAATCTCTAAGAGCCTTTCAACCACTATGTAGTTTGATCCCTAATTAACTTGCACGGATCTTTCACATTAGCCTCATGATTTCCACAACCTCAGACTTTTTATCTCTATTAATTTATCCATCTCTTGCCAACAAAATGTTTGCACTCTATACGCCATTTCCCTTATCCATCAAGAAAGCTTCATCATGTTTCTTAAACGCCATCAGCTCTCAGCCTACTCAGAAGACAGCCTGCTTCCTAATCGTTACAGTTTTTCTCCCATTTCTATTTTGGTCTTTTATGCTTCCCCACGTGTTCTCAAGCCTGTACTATGTTTTGAAACTTGAGTATGTAGTGTTCATTTTGGAGGGAAAGAATGATATGTGACCTATTTTCTTTATTAATAACTCGCATGTGTGGTCTTAGAAAATCAGCTGGCAACAAATCACTCTTCAATGTTTTAAGTCTTTGTATTTAACAGAAATATCTAAGAAATAAATACCAATTTTTATGAATCTTGAACTTAAAATGTGGACTAATCCCAAAGGATGTCATAAATATGCATATTTAAAAGTAAATTCAAATTAAATGGTTAATGTTTAACTATTTAAACATGAGCTCCACACATATGCTAGGGAATTCATATACTTTGAATTCGTTTATGTTTTAGTTGTATTATAACCCACATATAAATAGTTGGCTTAAGACTGGAATGTAAACAGCCTCTGCCTTTTCATTTTCATTGTTTATTTCACAAACCAACATATTGCTTATGCCTAATTAAAAACCTGATGTATCCTAATATACAAAAGTAAACACAAAGCAAAAATAATTTTCCAGCTGATGTTATACATGTTATTATGAAAATATGGACTAAAATTAGTTTTGTAACTAGCTATAATATAGATGATAATGACTCAGCTACTTCATGTTTCAGATTTTTAAACTAAGATTCAAAATATTGAAATAACATCTCCAAAACTTTACCAAGCTGATTGAATAGATGGCCTAGGCCAGACACAGATCTTCTGCCTCCGGGTACATGATTCTTTGTTCAGTATATAGTCTTTACTTTACACAGTATACCATTAATTGGCTCGTACCTTTAGTTATGCCTCTTAATCATGTTTCTGTGGGTGGTTTGTGTAACCTTACCCACAGTGATAAGACCCTAGCAAGAAAGAATGCCAACCTCTAATGCTTTGCACATACGCACACAGTCATTCGTCATTTTGCTTCGGCCACCTTTCCTTACATTCAAAATAGAGTTATTGTATGTGGGATAGAGTCACAATCTTAATGTAATCAAGATACACTGCTTTCCCCTTTCTGTGCAGCAGACAATGCATAGCAAGTTTTATTAATCCTAAAGGACCTCTTTGGTATTAAAGACATAAGAATTTTTTGCCAGTGCTTTGCGTGTTATCATCTGAAGCCATATAACTTAAATTTTTAGATTTTGTACCTGTATTTATTCGTTTACTTATTATGAGATGAAAAGGTTATTCTTTTTACCCATTGTTTTTCAGTTCTGGTTGTTTACTTAATACCTATTTTCTTCCTGATTTTAGGAAGCATAATATAATCAATGCCTACTTAAGAAAGTGATATAGTGATCTAACTATAAGTCAGTAAGAGCCAAGAATTTTCATGTATTAATTTTTCAAGTAATTTGCATGGATCTATACCTTTGTTTCCACTTACTTAGCTCTTGTTATTAACTCCCTAGTTGACCTTCATATAACTAATGGTAAAAATCCTCTCCTAGATTTTTTGAAGTCATATAAGCCTACTTAATAATTATTGTTTTTCTTACCTAAATCTCACAGTTTTGCTTCTTTGTGTTTATTATGTGGAAAACATTTTTTGAAATGATGGTAACTTTGAAATTTTGTTTACATTCAGTAAACTTCATTTGTCTTGTTTCAGGTTGTTAAATTGAAGCAAATAGAGCATACTTTGAATGAGAAAAGGATATTGCAGGCAGTGAATTTTCCTTTTCTTGTTCGACTGGAATATTCTTTTAAGGTAAATTGTAGTATTATCTAAATAAGTTATTTTCAGGCAGATATACTTTTTAAAATATAATTCTGTAATAGAATTCAAGCCAGATGATAAGCTGGAGAGTATGAAAAAATGAAAAAGACATCTTCAGGATTTTAAGTAATCAAATTCTGTTGTGCTTACAAATTTATGCAGCACTGGAGAAGGTTTAGTTTAAACTAAAGGTTTTAGTTTTCCTTGGAGCAATTGTTCAACATAATGTGTAATTTTTCATAAGAAGGTATTAAAAATCAAGTATTTTAGTGATCCAGAACCATAGCTACATCTTATTACATAATTCTTATGCTCAGCAAATCAACATGATAGAGACATCTCTCTTCAACGTTCTTCTGTGGCCTCATCACTGTTTTAGTTAGTAATTTGCACTCTGTACTCTTCCCCTTTATGAACAAGGCTAAACTTCATGGCTCCACTGTTCAGGTGTCTGATAAAGTACGAGAGGTTTATGCTTTCGGTTGGCAGCTTTTCAACTCTTTGGAGTAGTACTTGGCAGCTCTCTGCACACGTGAATCATACGAAACACTTCAACCTTTTACCTCAAATGAAGACCTACACGTCTAGTAACAGCTTTAACCTCTTAGACATAAAATATTGTTAGGAACTTTTCTCAAACTGGTTTTGTTAACTTTGTTATTCCCTTGCGTATACTATAGCTCTATTGCATTGCCTTAGCGTCTGATTATTGAAGAATTAAATGTTTCCTTTGAAATGGAACAGCAAAGGGCCAGTCTAATATATGACTAATATAGGAAGGATGGTGAAGAACCAGCATTAAAAAGTTAGAGCATTTTCCATTTATTCTCTTTTTTCTCCATTTTATTAATCTGTCTGATAGATTTTGATTTTGTCTTGTGCTTGAGTATGGTATAATGTTCAAGTATTATAATTGAGTATGGTATGATATTTGATAATATTAAATATGATTGAATATGGTATAATTTTAGAATATTATGACTGATATGGTAGAATATTTACGAATATTGCAATATTATTAAACCACATTTTATAATTTTGCATTATTTCCTTTTGTTTGTTCATAGGATAATTCTAATTTATACATGGTTATGGAGTATGTTCCTGGTGGCGAGATGTTTTCACATCTGAGAAGAATTGGGAGATTCAGGTAGCTGAAACTTGTTCCTCAAGTTTTGTCCTTTCCTCACTGTTTCTCCCTTCCTTGAGTCTTTGTATGCTTGGCTTTTTTTAAGCCAGATGTTTAAGTTAATGCCTGTTTCAAAATGTCCTTTATTTTAATTAGCCAGTGTTTTAGCAAGATGAGACACTAAATAAAAACATTAATAAAAGACCATGTCATGCATAAATTTTAAGATTCAAATAGAAGCAATATAAAACTAATTTAAATATTTTACCATTAGTAGATATTGTGAGATTTATGTGAAGTGTCTTGACAATTAAAACATTAAATTTTAAAATACTAATATTATTCAGCAAATATTATTTGAAATATTTGTATTTAAATAGTATAGTATTTAACACTAAAATAATGACCTTTATTAATAATATTTTAAATAAGTTTATAGGAGGCTGAAAATGAGAAAAACATGTAAAAAATAATAGTATTATGGTGATAAGATTATAAAATTGTGCTTTTCACAAATTTTGCTCTTTAAGTTTTTCCTAGGTTAGTTTTAAAATATATACCTAATAAAAGAAGGTCTTGTACCTTATTGTTAGGTAATTACTGATAAGATCCAATAAGATTATTACTAATAAAATATTCAAATAGTAGCTTATAGATCCTGATAATTTTATCTGTATGATACCTCATAGATTGCTAGTGTTAATTAGTAATCTGTAGTAGAATGAAGTTAAAACCAAAAGTATGGTCAGCTTCATTCATTCTATATGTAATAATTCAGCTAAATCTGAGTATGGCCTCAAAAGGTACTGAGGATGGTATATTATATTAAAATATTATTTTTAAATATAATTTTTAAACATTCAGTATTTTCTGAGGACTCATGTAAAGCAGGATAGGACGTGAGAAGTCTAGTGACAAGCAAAAGGAGTAGCGTACATATTACCATATTTTTGAAAATTCTGTTTCTGATACTAGCAGATCAAATTCATGTCACTTGTCTTGAAGGAAATACTATTCATAGTTAAGATTGTTCATTGAAGATGCAAATATAAAACTCATTGCAGTTTATCAAGCGGATTAGCAGAATTCAGTAAAATATACTAGAAAATTAATTACAATTTTAATTACAAAATTAGTATTTCCTTTTAGACTTATATTCAGATTGTGGCATGCAAATTATGCTGCTGCCAGAATTGCAGTGATATGTAGAAGTAATCTGTGCATACAAGAACTGTGCATGTTTGCATAGACCTACCGCTTCAACATATGCACTGACTCTAGAAACGTGTACAGTGGAGGATTTGGAAATCCCATGCCAAGGTTGCATATATATTTTTTAGAAAGAATTATGGATATTCTTTATTTTTCACAAAGAATTATGGGTATCTTACATTTTTTCTATAAAAGCATATGTTATTCTTGTAACAATATGTGAGTATTCTGTTCCTCTGGCTTGTCACTAGATTTCCCTTGTCCTGTGCTAACATTAACCTTAAGGTTAATGCAATTAAAAAGCTTCTAAGTAGTTTAACTCTTCAGGAACTCAGAATTTCTGAAGAATGTAGCTAGAGCCTATTAACTATAACAAGGGCACTTCTACTTGGCACCTTATTTTCAGTCATTCTCAGGGTCAGATATATTTTTAGAGAATTACTATCTTCCAGTAGGGGCTATAAAATTTACAGCAAAGTGCCTTTTAAGATGATGATTCGTTTGTTTGCTTGCTTGGTTGCTTCTTGTTTGTCTGTGTTTGTACTGTACTTGTGATTAAACCAGGGCCTTGGTAGTAGTAAGCTACATACCCCTGTCCTCTACCCCCCTCTAAAACATTTTGAGACAGGACTTTGCTGAGTTGCCTAAACTGGCCTCCACTCGCAACCTCCCACCAACCTCCCAGAGTGCTTTGATCGCAGGTGTTTGCCAAGTGCCTGGCTAAGGTTATATTTTTCTTCCATGTAAATTGAATTTCACATGCTGAGCATATCCAGGTTTATAGAGAAAGCAATGTCCCCTAGATGCATCAAAGCATTATTTGAAGGTAATTTGCTGAATATTTAGAAATTAACAAAATTCTTTAATATACTTCAAAAGGACTTCTCTTTCCCAGAAAGAGAAGTTCATGTTAGCTTTTATGTATAATGCAGTTATTAATACTGGCTACCCCTGGTACCCAAAAATCAACATTTTGTTTCTTTGCAGCGAACCCCACGCGCGGTTCTATGCAGCTCAGATAGTGCTGACGTTTGAGTACCTCCATTCGCTAGACCTCATCTACAGAGATCTAAAGCCTGAAAATCTCCTAATTGACCATCAAGGTTACATCCAGGTATGATGTGAACACAATTTCTATAATATATTCAAGAAAATACTAAGCAAGAAGTTTATATATTTAATCCTCAACATGACCTCCACAAGCTTAAAATTCCATGGGTGTAGTCAAAATGCAGGTTAAAAATATTGTACAAAATAAAGTCAAGCTATGATTATAAGGTGTATATGAAATATAAATGAATTTTGTGCTTTAGACTTGGGTTCTGTCCCAAGATCTCACTAAGTATGTACAAAAATTCTAAAATGTAGAAAAACCCAAAATCTGAATTACTGTGGTCCCAAGCATTGTGAGTAAGAGATAATCAACTTGCACTATCTCTTTTAATCCTATAACCCTATGGAGTATAAATATTGTTGTTTTCCTCATTTTAAGACAAACAGAGAAAGGTGTAAGAAGATCACACAGCCATTAAATGGTAGTGTCAGGATTTAAACCTGAGCAGTCTGATCTGAGTTCACGCCCTTTACTACTGCAGTACAGTCCTTGTAGTGCAGTAGAAATGCCGGTGCATCTTTACTTAGCAATGGAGCAGTAGCGCCTTGCACACAGTCATCAGTAGATCCTGCCATTCATGGTTTCATGCTTTCACAGAGCATTTAATGTTAGAGGACATATCGCACTTCAGGAATAGTTATATTATTGCATTATTATTAAAGCCATTTATTTTTGTGTTGTACTTTCACTTTTTTCTTTGAATCCTTTTATTCCTTGGAATTTTATGAAAAAAAAAATAAAGAGTTTTGCTACTGTTCATTTGTTTTGAGAGCGCATAAGGCCTTCTAACTTGGGTTGTTTTAACTTTTACTAAATATTTGTCTTCATGGATTAGTCTCAATTATATTGACTTAATTCCCCCCCCCCCCATTTTTCATAGCTTCAGTTTTTACCTTGAGTTTTTAAACTTTAATTACATTAAACACATTTATGGTGAAGTGATAAAGTTTCATACATCTGTTTGGTTTTTGGTTTCTTTCTTTCTTTGTTTTAAATAGGTCACTGACTTTGGATTTGCCAAAAGAGTTAAAGGCAGGACTTGGACGCTGTGTGGTACTCCAGAGTATTTGGCTCCAGAAATAATCCTCAGCAAGGTACATTGATAGCGCTAGTCTGTTTGAAGCAGAAATACAAGGCGTGCGTCACAGTGGAGTTTTGACCAAAGTTTATGAACCGAATTTTATGTTTTTATTGGACCTAATATATAAATTAAGTCTACTTATGCATAATTGCTAAAGAGTAGTTTTATTTAGAGTCTACAACTTATTTTATAAATTTCTGCCAATGTTAATTATGGGTATTGCAGAAAAAAAGGAATCAATCTAACTTCTAGTGTCTCTTCATGTTTTGACACCCAAAACAGAGGGTGTTTTCATAATTGCTCTGGGTAATATGAGCGGAAACAAGCAAGAGATGAAATGGACTAGGTGTCAGTCTAGAGAAGACATGGACTAGGTTTGAGTTTCTTCCTTCATCTCAAATTTACCACCAAGATGAAAGGAATATATGAAGTCATTTTTAATTCTAATTTAATAGTAGTATTAAGGCAGCTCAATAGCTTTAGTCAATTGAAAGCAGTACAACATTCACAAATAGTGAAATGTCGTGGGAGAAACTGTAAGCATATTTAAAAGAATGGCCTAACTTCTCTCTTCTTTAAAAAGCTAGGAAAGGAAGCTAACAAAAATTGAGTGTAAGTAAGAGCAAGGAAAGGAAAGAAAGAAAGCACTCACATCTGCAGGCCATGAACTGACGTATTGAATTTGGCTTAAAATATTTTATAGCTCTCCTCTTGCTATCTTTCATAGCCTAAATCTAAAACGTTTTACTCTTGTAATCTAAATATCATTGCTGTTTCTTCTTTAAATGTGGCTAACAACATGACCACAAAATAAGCACCAGTGTTTGCACAACTGTGTATAAATTATAAAAGTAATAGTTATTGTAAAAGATTTAGAAAATACAGAAAAATATAAAGAAACTTCCAAAATCAACCCTGTAATGCCACCACTTAGAGATAGGACTAAAGAAAAAACGTATCAGTTTATTTTTATTTGCATGTTAAGTTAGATCATGATGAACATATGTTTTTGTGTCTTTTTTTTTCAGTTGCATAACAAGTATGCAGGCACCATTGTGTGTGTGTGTGTGTGTGTGTGGTGCTTATGTTTGTGTACTGACAGACCGTAAAATATTTAGGCATTCTTCTGTTGTTGAATATTTAGATTTTCTTTTCTGTTTCTTTTTTCTTTTATACTTGCTATTGTTGTGAGAGGGTTTTTGTTTGCTTGTTACCATTTTTTGCTATGATAAATAATTATGATTAACATCTTTGTACATAAAGCTTTTTATGTATTTCACATAATTTCCTTTGGACAGATTCCCAGAAGTGGAATTTCTGGGTCAAAGGATATAAGCATTTTATAAGTACTGCACACTAACCGATTGCGCCACTGGAGCTTTGATATAAGGATTTTAAAGGCTCTTGATATGTATTACCAATTTGCTTTCTGAAAAGGTTGTACCACTTTACACTCCTGCCAGCAGTGTAAACTGAATATTCTCATTTAAAATATTTACTAATTTAATAGGCAATAAGCAATATCTTGTTTTAATTTTTATGTCTGTTTATTAGGTTTTTTTCCAGTGCTCAATAGCCATTTGATATTTCTTGGTGTGTGTATGTATAAATTGTCCGTTCCTGTCCTTTGCTTGTTACCTGTTGTAACTTAGTATTCTCCTTATTGATTTGTTTTAATTCTCTATACTTATGGTATTAGCTCGTATCTGGTACATTTACTAGAAACATTAACATAGAATTTAAAACATAGAACTCAAGGAGCTGAGCAAAATTGTTACCCATTTCTGTTAGCAAAATAAAGTATTATTTTTATATCAGCTTTCCTTTTCAAAATAATATAGGATCAGGAAACAAAAGGTGGGAGAAATAGCTGGGGATGGTGGTACACACCTGTAATCTGGTGCTCTGGGAGGCTGAGCAGGAGGGTCACAAATTTCAGCCTATTTTGAGAACTTGTTGATTTAGTGAAACCTAGCCACAAGATTAAATAAAGAGAATTGGTAACGTAGCTCAGCATAAAGGCTGTTAGCTCAATCACCAGGACTGAAAAAAAGTGGAGCAGAAGGAATTATAGTATTATATTTTAGCTAATAATTTGGAAAGTAAATCATTTGTAAAGCTCTCAAACAAAGACTGGAATGTGGAAAAGGTGATAATAATTAGAGGGGACACTAAGAGCAGAACACCAGGCCTGGGAAGAGCCCAGCTATTTTTCCTGATGATTGGAGAGTATTAGCTTTTTTCCCATATTCTTTTGTGGCACTTGACACAACATAGTCAATAATACTATCGACTTAGTGTGCTTATGTTAGTATATGCATATTATTATTGATTTTTCTTTACTTCTAAATGTTAACTTTAGTAAACCTTAACATAAAAAAATCAATTAACTCTTATCTTTGAATTATACATTTGGTA
Organism: Octodon degus; assembly: GCF_000260255.1. NCBI lineage: Eukaryota > Metazoa > Chordata > Mammalia > Rodentia > Octodontidae > Octodon > Octodon degus. The sequence goes on along the minus strand of NW_004524685.1, from coordinate 5,759,405 downwards.
TGCAAAGCATTTTTACACGTATTATTCTCTTTCATTTACTGTACAGACACTCCTTATTTAATGACTGAATTACAGTCATGCTACTATGTAGTTAAATGATTTGGTCACTAAGAGTGACCAAATACATAGTAGGTACATTGCAAAACTCAGAAAAAAGACATGGTCAAAGCTGACTTTGCTTTTGTTTACATCATTCTTACATATGGTACTGTAATGTATAGCAGAACATAAAACTATCATCTTCTACTGTACAATCAGAAAAAATTACAGTACTATATCAGCAAGGAGTACTGTCCAAAAAAAGAGGTTCTATAAGGAAGATGTACAGAACTGTAAGTGTGTCCTAAGATTGAGTGACCGGTCATAAGTCTGAACAGTCCTTAAACAGGTAGGTCGTTAGGCGAGGAATATCTGTACTCTTCCTAAAACGCTAGGAGCTAATTTTCTTTTCTGTATGTATTTAGAGATCAAAAATAGAAGACTGCACATTGAGGACAGCAGTGTGTAATACAAAACCCATGGTTGAATGCCTTTAATCCTGGTCTTCAAATTGTGTAGCGTTCTTAATGTCTTATCAATTATTATATACTCTTTAAGATAAATTAAAACCAAAAAAGACAAGGAAAAATAAAATTAAGCTTTCTTAAAAACAAGTGCCAATAGAACAACCATTATTAGTTAGCTATTCCTGTTTTAAAAATCTGTAACATATGCCTTGTTGTGTGTTACCCTGTTTCTGTCCTTTTTTTCTATTTGTTTTTGCTTCTGTCTTTACTCTTTAACATAAAATAAAATTGAAATCTAAAAAAATAGTAGATTGCAAAAGTAGGTTGTACTTAAATATTTATATTAATTTAGTTCCACATTAAACTTTTACCCTTCACAAGAATCTATGAGATAGACATGGTTATCTCTACTATATTAACCTTCAAAGCTCCTGGAATGTAGAATATTTTGAAATCAGCTCCAGTATTATTCCAGTAGTATTATTTTTGTTTCAAAACCTTTGAGCTTTCTGTAGAAAACCTAATTTGTAAGCTAACGGAGGCCATTTAATGAGCCCTCGGAGGTGTTGATTTAGCTCCCTTTCTGTTGCGGAGAAACAAAATTATCTCAGTGAAATGGGACAAATTTTATTTTCAATAATATTCATCCTGATTTTAGGAAGATGTCACAATCTTTTCTAATATTCAACTGCAATATCTGGAAATTCTCCCCTTTGATTTAAATCTGAGCTGATACTTTCTGTTCATTTTTAAAATTCCATCCTAAATAGCTGTGTAGCAACTACTTAAAAATTTTTTATATGCTTCCAGATAATTTTGAATTACGTATTTCATTTTCCTCTTGAGTAACATAAGTAATCATTGTCACTGGTGTTGGTTTATCTCAGGGCTACAATAAGGCAGTGGATTGGTGGGCGCTGGGAGTGCTAATCTATGAAATGGCAGCTGGCTACCCCCCATTCTTTGCAGACCAACCAATTCAGATTTATGAAAAGATCGTTTCTGGGAAGGTGAGTAATGTATTTATCATTCCTTTCTTATTCATTATTTCTGTATGTGAATCTTCCACTTTAAGGGTTGGCGTCATATTGTGTCATCACAGTATTATATCCTAACTTTGAAAAAATATAGAACTATCTGATAATGCTGAACTTGTAAGAAAAAATGACAGTTGTGTAAGCAAATTAGCAATATGGTAAAGCAAATTTGTTTTTTAATACTTTTTATTGCTTACAAAACAACAGTGATTACTATAGTTCTCAGTATTCCTTAAAAATATGTAAAAATTGTTAGTTATTTCACATGGATATCTCCTTGGAGAGAAGTTTTAGGAGCTGTTTTTCTATCCACTTCTTTTTCAGGAGAGAATTCTGGTTTGAATTATGTCAGAAATCCCCACATTAGAAAGAAATATAAAGGGAGCCAGGGAGTTACCTCAGTAGAATAAGTGTTTGCCTGGCAAGCACAAGGCCCTGAGTTCAATCTCTGGTACTAAAAAAGAAAGAAAGATAGATAGATAAATGGATGAGTTTATACACTTGATTGTAACAAAAGTGTTCGTGTTGATTTTAATTGCCATTGATACAAATATTCTTGTACATGAGTAATTGACTGCGTCATAAGGCTTTACACTTCGTACGTAACCACACAGACCTTTCTTTTATAGTCTCTGATTTTGCTCCCCAAGGCATTTTGTTCAGGATCACTGACCTTCCTGCCCAAGATGTCGGTATTCATAAATTAGCAGACTAACAAAATCTTACACCTCCTCTATGTCAGTGGTAAACACAAATACCTCTTACAGAACCATCAAAAAAGACTGAAATATGAGTCATAGTCACTTCTTTCCCACATCCAAATCCAAACTAAAATGTATCTCTATCCATATTGTAAAACTTGTATTGTCTCTCCGGTTAGTAGTTAAAAGCTAGATTGGAAACTAACTAGTTTTTTTAAATTCTTCTAATTTTTCAAGTAATTTAAAATCCAATTCCGGTCCATATTTATGAATCGCCTATTTCCATTTAAATTTTTAATGGTCTTAATATAAAATAGCATTCAAGAATATGTTTTTCATTCAGAATGGCTTTTTCTGATTTTTAAAAAACAATCCTTATGTAACATTTTATGTTGATTGTATTTTCCATCCTGAAGCTATACCATAAAAAGTATAGATAGCAATGACAGTCAAAAGTTAAAATAGAAATAAATGATTAATTCACTGAGACACATATATTTGAACATTAGTTTAAATATTTTCTGTGCTATAATATTTCTACTAAAACTGGTATTTTTAAATGTACAGAAAGATGATCAATCAGCTTGTTAAGAGTCTCTCCTACACATATTTTGCTTTTCAAAAACAGAAGAGGTGGTATTTAAATGTCAAATTATTCATACAGTATTAAGGCTCTGGTTTAGAAACACGTAGCAGACAGAAAAAAATTTATAATTCTGAATTTAACTGTGCTTCGTCCTAGCAATACATATGCTGTTGTTTCCGTATATAGTCTAAGTTTAGTGCCTTGTGCCATATATTCTGTGAGGAGAATCAGTCCTGGTTTCCATGGCAACTCTACGTGGCTGGATTATCCATGGATGTATAAAAGTTAGTATAGTGCACAAAATGATATTGCAAATAGGGCAATCAAGTGATAGCTGTTATGGAAACCAGATTTTAAAAGCTGGCTTTCATAATCTTTTAAAATTCTGAGCATCATTGCATATAATGTAAATATTATTCCATCTTTAAGGAGCACAAATAATGTATAAGAAAATACTGCACAGAGCCTAGAAGTAGAAACACAAGCTTATACTGACTGATCAAAGACTTGGTTAATTGTTCACAAATGTAGGTGAATGCTCACTTGAAGGGTAAATGATCAGCAGCTCATTGGAGGTTGTTTTCTGTGTCACAGGTCCCAAAACCCATCTCCAGGTTTTTAAGTCCCTGTGTAAACTCATAGAACTTAGCATATAATGATACTTCTAAGACTTCTTACAAAATAGGGGATCAGCAAAGGGAAAAAGGCGAAGTCCAGAGGAAATCAGGAACAGTCTTTCAAGTCGTTCCCCAGTGCAGCCAGAGCAGTACGCTTTAACTCCTACTCTAGTGACTTGTGAAACGTGGTACGCTAGCTCATTCGAGGCTTTGCCCCCCTGTTTTTATTGGAGACTGTGCCTGTATGCACTACAAAGTACATACCCAAATCTAAGATCCCCAGAATGAAGGCAGTTACTCAGCATAAATGATATTCCTTTTACACAGTCCAAGCCACTCTTGTCGTGAAGGGAAAGTATGACCCAGTGTAAGGCTCTGATACCATTCATGCTTCCAGATACCTGCCAGAGTTCAAGTCGCAGGGAGTCCTAAGGATGCCGATCTCAGGCCTGCCTTTGTTAACTCTTTTCTGCACATACTCTGTTTCCTTGGTAACACACACATATGCAGAAACATTTCTGCATTTTTTTTCAAGATGCCATTGCTAATACTTTTTTGGAATATTTAAATGCTATTTTCTGTTTGGCCATGGCTATGTTTAAAAAGGCTTAGAAGTACTCAGAAGTCATTTTCATAAAATCAAAGGCAGTTCTGCTATTTATATACGGTCATTTTTGTAACACTTTGCTATAGTCATTTACAGTCCTCATTAATACCTGCTTAGAGACAGCGCTTCAGTAGTCTGCCAAGCAAATGATTACAAAATGGCTCTCTACTGCAAGGGAGGAGTGAGCGTAGTGTGTCTAGTGCTTCTCCTCAACCACGAAATCTGTTTATCTGCTACTATTTCTGCATAGCACGGAGAACAAATTAGGGAGCCCGTAGACGTGGCACCAGAATTTATAAACATTTTCAACTCTCTTTGCTCTTCCTTTTTATTTATAGCATCCAGGGTGATTAAATTTACCCTGGGTTTTTTGAGGCAGTGTGGAGGTTGGCACCATGTCTATAGAAGCCGAACACTAGTTTATAAAAAGCTGTTGGGGCCTTTGAAAACTTGAACTAATATATATGATAATTTTGCTAGATAAATCCTTTACTGGTACTGCAGATGTTTTGGAAGCTCTTGTACCTCACTTAGGGAGATAATTTAAATTTATTCCAATATGCTAAGACCAGAAATTAATAGGTTATTGCTTGTTGGCTGTGTGCAAACTCTCCTGAGTCATTTAAGCCCAGTAAATTTTATCCCAGTACATAAAAGATAATGCTACTACTTAACCACCCTTTTCCCCTGCCAGTAATTGCAGAATAGCAGCAAAAGTTTTCCCTTTTATCAGCCAAAAATCAACTTATAATTTCTAGAATTAAGCTCAATATAGATAAATTTGATTTGGACTTATTTCATTTCTAAAAGAAAAACAGAATAAAGTCAGTTAGTGAATGTAAATCATGAATACCATAACAGCGTGAACTGATTCACTTTGTTGGATGTCATTTCCTCTTAAATTTGTAAAAAATAACAGTCATCCCTGAAACTGAGATGTATAAGGCTTTATAAATTGTCTGAAAGCAAAATAAATACTCTGTTGAGTCTGCTCAATTCAGAGTGAGTTTTGTAGTTCACTATATTGCATAAAGTAGTTTGACAAAGGAATTTTGGGTATCGGATATATTTACCATGCTGTCCTTCTAAGACAAATCTGTAGCTATCCATTTACCCCATTAAAGCCATTAAGAAAGCCTTTCTTCCAAAATGAACAGGTGGCGCAGAAGCCACGAGGAAAAGAGGAGCTTTCTGTGCATTCCAAATGATTTTTGACATGCACCAGAGTCCTTAGGCAATATAATCTTAGATTTGCTATCTTCCAAGTTCCTTCTTTGAATCTAAAATTCCAGTTTAGAATGATTAAATTAGTATCCTGTTGGGAAGTTTAAAAAATGAAAACCATTTAATTAGCATCTAATTAAAATTTAATTAATAAGATATTAGGCATAAAAAGAAAGGCAGATTCTTTCAAATTACATAATTTCTTTTCATACCTGCTGGATGAAAAATATTCTCAGCATTTTAGAGATGAAAACACTGAAATTCAGAAAGGTAAAGGGGCTTTCCCTAGGTCAGAGCATGTTTTTAAATGGTGTAGAAATTAAAATCCAGGACTTCTTTCTACAACAGAAATAGCTTTGCTAAGTGCAGCAATAAATAATTTCAGCTACTCAGGAGGCTGAGGCAGGAGGACTGCTTCATCCCAACAGTTTGCATCCAGCCTGGTCCACATAACAAGCCCCTATCTCCTAATAGAAAGAAACAAATGAATAAATTGTTAAAAAGACATAGCTGGTAAAATTTTGAAGTGTTAAAAATGTTAAAGTTTCTTCCATTTATCTCCTTCATCCTATGTGTAGGTAAAGAAAATCGCAGAATTGCCTAAAACCTAAATGCAAATCTAGAATCTGGCTCCATGGTTGGCTCGTGTTTCTGACTTTTTTACAGCCTTTTTCATCCCTCCACTGCTGTTCCTTCCCTCCTGGTCTCCTCAGCTAGGCCATGTCTTCCTTCCACCGGTGGCCCCAGCCCCCATCTGTAGAGCCAGCTTACAATTTCCACATTCATTTCTTTCAATTCATAGCTGGCACCTGTATTCAGCGTCCTATTTGAGATCTTCCCTCTGCTATCTAATAAATTTGCTAAATTTAACATCTCTGTGACTCGCAGGTTTTTATCTCCCCTAGAAAATGAGTTTCTTGCACAGGCTTCTGCACCACAGTTGAAGGCAGCACCATCCCTGCAGTTGCTCAGGCCGAGGTTGGGGGTCTTCATCCCACATCCTGTGCGCAGGGAGATACTTGGCTCTGCTCTTGGGATGTGTGCAGAAGCAGTTCTTCCCACCTGCACCACAACCTTTCCTCTCCAAGCCATGACAGTGTTTTTTTGTTTGCTTGTTTGTTTGTTTGGTTTTTAGATGTACTTAGTACAGGGTATCACTACGCAGCTCGGACTTGTAGTGATCCTCCTGTTTTCAGCCTCCCCAGCGCTGGCATTATAGGCATGCACCACCATGCCCAGTCTCAGTGGCCAGCTCAGTGTGCCAGGGGTAGGGCTGATGCAACGTGTGGGCCGGGGATCGAACCCTGGTCCCTGCACTTGCCTAAGCAGGTACTTAGTCTACTGAGCTATGTCACTGGCCTAAGAGTGGTTCTTTTAAAAATGTTGAATCAAATCCTGTCACTTCTCTCAAAATCTGTCAGTGAGGATCTGCTGTTGGATGTGGCCCAGTGACAGAGTACACACTAAGCTTGCAAAGAAGGCAGGGTGTGAGGGGCCAGGGAGATAGCTCAGTAGAATAAGCACTTGCCTGGCAAGCACACAGGCCTGAGTTCAATCCCCAGTCCCCCCCACCAAAAAAAAAAAAAAAAAGAAGAAGTCAAAGTGTAATCCCCAGCACCAAAAGCAAGAAGAGAAAATAAGGAGGGGAGGAGGGAAGGTTATTAATGGTTTTTTTATTGTGTCTTACTAATTCCAGTTGGATGATATGGCATGGCTCTAGAAATTAAGTATCAGATTATATTTCAGAACAATCATAGAAAATATTTCCGCAATAATTCTTACAATTTCTCCTCTAGTATATTCTAAGATATAAGAAATTGCCACTATTAATGTTCACTGTTATGAGAGTGTGAGCCACCTACCAAAATCTGGAGCAGAGGGGGTAACGTAGTAGCAAAGAGGATACGTCTGTAGTTTTGAGAAATTCTCAAATGAATCCGCTGTAAACCACTGCCATTCCATGTGGTGGAGAATTGCTGTTGGCAGCATATACACAGATACACCTTCTTCCCTTTAACTAATCTGAGACCACCACTTTATTTATATGCGTACATGCACACATACATACATGGCTACTTTATTTATATACCTATATTCTTCACATACTACATTATCTATTACTTCAATCCAGAAGCTAACTTTCATTTAGTAAGTCACTGTCCACAGTTCTGGGTATCATGAAGGAAATGACTGGCATGTTACCATTGAACAGTGGATGCAAATTCAATTCCAAATACAGACAGACCCATCTCAAGTAAGATTTCTTTGGCATCTGAACAGAGGTTAGATGTACCATAGGCAAAGTCTAAGTTAATATAACCACTGAGGAAAAAAAAAATCATTATTTTTGAAGTAAATAATGTGTCCTTTAAGAACTCCTTGTTCTCTGTTACGTCAACTAGGATAAATGAGGGGGAAAAGCTTTAAGGAAAATGTCAGTTTTAGGATGTTCTTCATCCTGATTGTGTTCAGATTGTGGAATCAGGGAACCAGTCTAGAATAGTCAGAAGTATATACTCTGTAGTCAGAGCACCTGTTTAGAGTAACAGTGCTACCATTTACCTGTATAATCCTGGGCAGATTATTTAATCAGTATAAGTCTTAATTGCTTCACCCACACCTATGAAGTGGGGACAATCATTGTACCTAATCCTCAGGAATCTGATTGTTTCATCATCTTGTCTCCTAGTATTCCAGTCATGCTGTTACATAACAGCAGAATTATGCTTAAAAGCAGTCTACTAACACATGAAAAATAGTTTCCTGTGCTGTGAAAGGCAATATGTGTTTTTATAATCATTTTTAGACTTCTTTTTGGATAGATCAATTTTCAAAATGTACACCATAGTGCTTGTTCAGTTTCTATTACCAGTTTACTCTGTATATCTCTGAGGTAGCAGCTTATAAAGTGAGACCCCAGGGGCTGTCTCTGGGAGCCGCGTGAGGCTTCTGAGATGGTTGGCAAAGTTCTAAGTGTGTGCGCAGCTCATTATGTCCTTAAAGGGAAGAAAGTTCGTGATTAGTATAAGACCCTAAAAATCCACTGTTACCCCATTCACCCAGATAATTTGCATTCTGTAGCATGAAGTTAAAAGTATTTGAAGATCCGAGGGGCATCACTAAATATTTCTGTCTACATAATAACCTTTCACCTTGACAGAAGCCTTTATGAAATCAAAACAAGAATGGCAAAAGCTTAAACATGGGTTTTAGCACATACTCTCATTTTTCCAGGTCCGATTCCCATCTCACTTCAGTTCAGATCTCAAGGATCTTCTGAGGAACCTGCTCCAAGTGGATCTGACAAAGCGATTTGGAAATCTGAAGAACGGTGTCAGTGATATAAAAACCCACAAGTGGTTTGCCACAACAGACTGGATTGCGATTTACCAGAGGAAGGTGAGACTCTTCTTTCAGTTTTAAAACTTTTTTAAAGATTTTTTTTAAATTATAGAGGCATTTTCACCTTTAGAGGGTTTTGTCTTTTAAATTAGTCATATATAGAATCTAAAGTACTTCATAGCCACAATTTATTATTATTTTTATTTTTATGTATTTGCTATAGGATCTCACTACACAGCTCAGACTCCTAGTAATCCTCCTATTTTCAGCCTCCTCAGTGCTGGAATTACAGGCTAGAGGCATGTACCACTATGCCCAGTCATGGTGGCCAGCTCAGCACACCTGGGGGCAGGGCCAGCAAGTCATGTGGTGCTAGGGATCAAATCCGGTCCCTGTGCTTGCCTAAGCAGGCACATAGTCTGCTGAGCTATCTTGCCTGCCCATAGCCCACAATTTAAAAATGATTCTTTTGCTGAGATAAAAGAGAAATACTGTTTTGTATTTTCATCATTAATCTGAAATGCTTTTCTTGTTGGATTTTTCACGTACCCTTCACTCCAGACAGTCCTGTGGAAATTATGTAGTGGACAGCCTCCTGAGAGCTTGCATTTCAAAACTGGCTTGAAGCTGCTTAAAAAGGCAACATATGGGACCAGCGAGATAGCTCAGTGGATTAAAGTGCCAGCTCAGGCTGACATAGGGACCAGGGTTCGATCCCCTGGGGTGCCCTGAGATGGCGATTACAAATGGGCATAGTGGTGCACACCTGTAATCCTAGCACTTGGGAGGCTGAAAACAGGAGGATCACTATGAGTCTGATCTGTGTAGTGAGATCCTGTAGACCCTGTACTAAATACATGAAAAAAAAAAAAAAGGCAACATATGAATGAGTACAGGGTCCTATCCAGCAATGGCCCTGAAGGATAAATAGTGGAAATAGGAATTCTGATTAAGGCTTCTTTTGAATAAACAAATTACCTGAAACTACTATATTTTCTCTTGTGGCAAGTATTTATTTGCATATTTCTCCATATATTTTCTGAATACCTGAATTTATGGTAGATATTCTACTATGTGCTGCGAATCTATTGATGAGCATAATCACCTTCAGTTCCTGCCCATAGGAACTTTACAATTTCAGGGAGCAGAAAGCTTATTCACTTAGTCATGTAAGAAAAAAAAAAAAAAAGACTAAGTCTGTGTGTGAAGTCTTTGTCTTTTTTTTTGCATAAGAGATTCTGAAATTAAGGCAACTTCAAGGCTAGAATGTAAATATAAAACTAAGTTAATTTCTAGTATGAATCATAATAAAAGTGGATAACTTGTAATTGAACAGTAGCATATTTAAAAGAAACTAGTTTTTATATTTCCCGTTACCAGTGTATTAGCTATGCTGATTATAGTATGTTAGTAATAGTCCTCACTTTATCTTTGTAATAAATTGAGAAATTTAAGAAAAGACTTCACTGTATTGAATTACCTTTATCTCTCCTTTTACTTCAGTGCCAACAAAAATAACTCTCATGTATAGTTCTTTTATCTTGAGTTTATTTTTTCATTTTAAAAAATAAAAGCAAAACTTGTTTCAGAGAATTGCCATGTTTTATACTGCTGTGGATCAATATGTGTAAGTTTTCTGAAGGAGAAAAATTTTGGTGTTCAAGTTAAATATTAAAAGCATTTTAAAAACAAATCAATAAAAGACTTTTAAAATGTAACAAATAGAAAATATAGTAAGATCAGAACAGTGATGATATATCTTCTGTACCTCACAAGAGGGTTCTAGAAGTTAGTTTTTAAATTCATGAAATATAACTGTTAGCATTATTATCTCAAATGGATGTGTAATGTAGTCAAGAATGAAATCCAGGGCTGGGGAGATGGCTCAGTGGAATATGCACTTCCTTGGCAAGTGCAAGGGCCTGACTTCAATCCCTAGTTCCACCACAAAAAAATAAATAAATAAATAAATAAATAAAATCCATAGTGGTGTTTTCAAAGTTATTTTTACTTTAAAGAGTTAAAAAAAAAAATCCAAAATTTCAAACAAGATAACAGGAGAGCAGTAATGATTAATACATTGCATGTTATCTTTAAATTATTCAGAGTACAAGATACAGTCATTTAATTGGACAAACAGTCATATCAAGGCCTTTCTTTTCAATGAACTAACAGAAATTAGTAGTATAACTATCTTAGCTATCTTGTAGGGGCCAGGGAGATGGCTAAGTAGAATAAGCCCTTGCATGGCAAGGGCATGAGTTCAATCCCCAGTTCTGCGAAGAAAAAAAAAAAACCTATCCTGTATATCTAAATGTATTTTTCCCTTCCATCTTTTCTCATTTCCTCATCCCAGGTTCTGTTTCCTTTTGGACAGTTGCTTTCCAGTCTACAGTATCTATTGTACATTTACTCTTTCCGTTTCTCACACTAGGGAGACAATAGAATGTTTGCACATACGTGTCTGGTTTATTTCATTTAGGAGGATGGTGTTAAGTTGCATCCGTGTACATATAAAAGTCTCCAGTTGATCTGTCTTATGACTGAGTAGTGCTCCATCATATAAAATACCCCATCTTTATTAACCATTCCTCAGTTGATGGGCTTTGTTTCCAAGATCTAACTATTACAAATTGTGTTGCTATAAATATGGGTGCATGTATATCACGTGATAATGATGTTTGTAAGTCTTCTGAGAAGATATCCAGGAGGGGAATAGCTGGTGGAATAGAATCACTAGTCCTAGTTTTTTGAGAAATCTCCACTCTGATTCCTATACTGGCTTTGCTAGTCTACACTCCCACCAACAGTGGAGAAGTGTTCCTTTTTCTCTATAGCCCCTCCAGCATTTTTATTGGTTGAATTCTTTTTTTTTTTTTTTTTAGCAATTTTATTGAGAAACAGATAGCAATGAGACAGTTTCAAAACCAATTAGTAGGACAATTTCAATAATTAATGCATTGCATATTGTTATTTTCTTAGTGGTTATTCATAGTATAAGATGCAGACATGATATCCTGTCCACAGACAGTATTAGCACAAATCTTTCTAGTCGTTGAATTAAGAGAAAGTAGCTATATATCTACCATCACTATTTTGAATATACAGATACAAAATGGTTCTTCATTTGTATCCCTTTTTTGTTTAGTTTTGTCAGAGTTGAATATTCTATTATCATTTAAATATTGTAGGTGCGTGAATTCAGCACAATATTCCAATATAGTCCAGTAGCCCGTAATAGTAGTGGGTGATCCATAAGACTGGCAATGTCAGAAGTTGTTGACTTGAGCCTTTTACAGCTCAGTATATTAATATGGCTTTACTTTTTATACCTTGTGTTCATACTTTTCTGCTGGATGGTTAACACCAAGATAAAGCAAGACCTATATAACAAGAAATGTAACTTTTGTATGTGCCAAGGTCAGTTGAATCCCCTGACCTTTACCCTGAAAGCCTGTACAGCTGCTGTTGGTAGATCCTTTGTCAGTATCAGCCATGTGTGAATTTTTGATGACAGCCCTTCTTTCTGGAGTGAGATGAACTCTTAGTGTGGTTTTAATTTGCATCTCTTGAATGACCAGTTATGTTGAACATTTTTTCATATATTTATTTGCTGTCTGTATTTCTTCATCTGAGAGATGCATATTTGTCTCAGATGCTCATTTTGAGACCAGGTCTTTGAATTGGGGGTGGGGAGGTGCTGAGTTTTCTCAATTCTTTGTATGTTCTAGATATAAGTCTTCTGTTTGAGGCTCAGTTGGCTAAAATTCATTCCCACTTTGTTGATTTTCTTTTCACTCAATTGGTGATTTCTTTTGATGTAAAGCTTCCTAGTCAGATGAGATTTTAGTATGGTCTTGACTGAATTGGACCTCTACAAAACATCTTTTTTATTATCCTTAATATTTGGATTAAGATAGACAATGCAAAAGAAAAAATATTTTCAGAAGAAAGACTAGATTGATGAAGGGTTTTTTTCCAGTTGAGATTTATCTCTTATAGTTACTATCAGGTAATTTGTTAAGAAAATATATTTGAAATCATTATAAACCTACTATCTAGGTATCATAGCTGTTGCCATTTGACATACTTTTTCATTCCTGTCTCTGTGTTCTCCATCACCACATTCATTCCTGTCTCTGTGTTCTCCATCACCACTTTCTTTCGCATAACTGAGTGACCGCCTAAAACTTCCTTTCTCCACGCCTGTGTGTTTCTTTTTCAGCCCTCTACATCACAGTCAGTACTTGGGCACAGTTCCATTCAGCTGGTTCACTGCTATATTACAAAATCATTTTCAACTACTTATTTAGTTCAATTATTTAAACACAGAATGATCAAAAATGGCAGTTTTCATTAATTTTTATAAGATAATATAGCCAGAAATATAAAAATGACAGTTTTGGGCCCAAGGAGATAGCTCAGGAGAATAAGTGCTTGCCTGACAAGCACAGGGTCCAGAGTTCATTCCCCAGTACCAAAAAAAAAAAAAAAAAAAAAAGGAAAGAATGACAGTTTCATCAAGTTTATTCAGTACAGAACCAGCTGGTTAAGATGTCACCTGCCTGAGGGATGGATGTTCAGGAGCCGCTAAGCAGGCTCTGAGTGTGCCCCTCTACCGGGTGTTTTCTTCTAGTACCTTTTGAAATATAACTTCTGTGTTGTTATGGAAGAGCCCATTGCCCTCGCAGCATTTACTGAATAATCTTGATTTGGTCCCATTTTAATGCTGAATACTTTTATCTACTTCTGAACTTTATTATTTTTAGTTCTCCTTGTTAATTCTTGTACCCTATAACTTAACAATGCTGTTTAACGTTATCTGGGTCTAATTCCTCTATCATGGTTCCAAATTTTCTTTTTATATATTATTTTAGAGGAAATTTTATTAATCTAAGTATTAATGAATATTTAGAAATATAAATAAGTATTTTCTAAGAGCCATCTTTAACTCTATATTTTTCCCCTTTTTAAAAATTAGACTTGCCAGTGGCTTATCTATTGTCTGAATTTTCTAAATATTTACATTGTATTGGGAGATTTTACTTGTGATTATAGCAAAGTTGAATATCAACTAGGAGAAAATCTGAATCTTAAAAATGTACCATAGTGAACATATTATACTTAAACATTGATTCAAATATTTTTTGGAATTAAATAAAGCTTCGATTATTCTTTAAATTTATGTTTTGTTGCTATTGTGAATGTGTTTTGCTATTGTAGCAAGATATGAGAAAGTCATATTTTCTGTAATTACATTATAATTTTACCACTGTACTAAATTCTGTTGTTGCTTTCAAAAGGTTATTTGTGATTTCTTTGGATTTTTATTGCCACCCACAGGGACAAGGATTTCATTTTGCCTGTTTTCTATTATTTTGAAATACAACTTCTGTTTTACTATATAATCAAAAAATGTCTAGAATGGTATTTTGTTTTTTGCTAGAATTCTTATTTATTTATTTATTTATTTATTTATTTTTGTGGTATTGGGGATTAAACTCAGGCCCTTCCACTTGTCAGGCAAGCGCTTTTTCTACTGAGCTATCTCCCTGGCCCAAGAATGGTATTTTTAAATAGAAGATATTTAGCTTTCTTGTTTTGTATCATTACTGAACAGGAAGGTCTTTCATGCTTTACCACCAAAGTAAAGCTGGCTATTTGTCTAAGATACATATTCTTCAACCAGATTAGAAAATAACCCTGGTTCATAGGATGCCTTCTTTGACGTACTATTGTGATTAATAATATTGGGCAGGTATCTGTGTCTCTGGAATAATACAATTTAATTATGATGTGTGTTTATTTTGATATTTCTCCAAAATCAATTTGTGAACATTTAACTTAAGACTTTTACTTCCATAGACAGCTCCTTCATTCATCTATAGTTCTTGTTTTTCTGGAGTGCAGATTGTGTGAGATTCATAAAATGAGATTGGAAATTTTCCATTTTTTTTTTCTTCAAATAATTCAAGAATATAATTATAATTATTCTTTATAAATTTTTAGATGAAGACTGTTGACTTGAGGGCTGGGGAGATACAGCTCAGTAGAATAAGTGCTTGCCTGGCAAGCATAAGAGCCTGAGTTCAATCCCCAGTTCCACTAAAAAAAAAAAAAAAAAAAAAAAAAAAGACTATAGACTTGAGTCAATTTTAGAAATTTATATTTTCTAAAGCCATCCATATTCCTTTATAGCTATTACTGCATATGTTATCTTTATTGTTGTGTTTCCTGTTAATTAATGTTATATTAGGTATTTTTAGATTTGTTTATAATTTGTTAGTGTTTTAAAGCTTTGTGATATATTTTGACTATCTTCATATTTATAAATAAAATTGTCTGCTGTTATTCTGCATTTACTTTCTGTATCATAATCCATCCATACCGTATATCAAATTTTTAATAATTGTTCTGCTAACGCAATAAAACAGAACTGCTGCCACTCACATACAATTCATGTATTTTCAAAGGGGCTTTAGTTATTGTTAATTTATTCAAAAGTGGTAGACTGTAGGAAACCAAATTGTAGTATTAAGCAAATTGATTGATAACCAGATATCACTATAAATTAAATTAATATGAAGATCTCTGCATATTTTACAAATAGAAATAATCTAGTACTTCAGGCATTTGTTTTGATATCTTGTTGATTAAAACTATACACAACAGCACAAAAAACTAGTAAATGTAGGATTTTTATAATCTTGTTGATTCTCTAATCTAGTTTTATGAGCAGTGAAAGTCTTAATATATCTACCAGAAAAGGAAAAAAACAGGACAATACAGTGATCTACATAATTTAAACTGTACAGCAGTGTGGTTGCCCTATAAGTGTGATCTTAATTGCTGTCTGCCTCGCTTGCTTTCCTGTCTAGCACAAAACAGCAGTCCCCACAGCAGGGCAGGCAAGGCGACTGGCTAGCAAATGATAATTATTTTGCATTTTCCATTCCTACTTATTTTCCACCTTAGTTTTTAAATGTCTAGTTTATTTGTATATCTAATATTAGCATAACCATGCGTATAAAAATTTATACATAAATAGCTATTATATGTATGCATACAAGTGATGTATAGTAAAAAGTATTTTACTGAAAAATATGTACATAGAAAGCTTTTGAGACCTCCAGTGTAGGCAGTAGAAAAGCTCTGGAAGAAAACTGGAGACCCATTGTGTAAGTGCTGTGCAAATTGCAGCGTTACTGTTTTCTGCTTTTCCTCACACATTTAATACACCATGAAATCTTTGAAGAATACCATAGCCTAAATACTCAAAAGGCATCTATCTTCAGAATCAAAAGAGACAAATGTTTAGGATTTCACAATCCTATTATTCTAGAAGAGGTATGTTTCTTTCCAACTTCCTAGAAAGTGTTGATGACCAGATATTTTAATTATTTATATTTTAGGGAAGGGTCAATAGGGTGTTCAGGGTCTCACTACTAGATCGGACTCATAATGATCCGCCTGTTTACAGCCTCCCAAGAGCTGAGATTACAGGCGTGCACCACCATGCCCAGTCTGATAACCAGATATTTTAAACAAAGCAAATTGGGAATTTAAAGAGGAAGTAGAAAGGCTGGGGAATAGCTCAGCCGTAGAGCTTTTTGCTGAGATGCATGAGGCCATGGGTTTAGTACTCAGTAGCGTGACACCACCCACAACAAAAGGAAGCAGATTACAAGTTCATCTAAGATATATCTACTACACTTGGGGAAAAAGAAATTTTTAAAGGAAGAAAATAAAAAGCTTTGGAAATAGAAAACTAATAGAAATCTACGGAGTTCTGTGACTTAAGGAGCCACTATTTTGATAATAAGAGTTAATTTTCCTAGAAATGTCATTCGTATTTTGTTGGCATGTACTTTTCCTAGAGTGAATATGTTGAGATTATTAGAGAAATAAATGTACTGTTTATTTCTTCTAATGATATTATATTTTAGGGAGTTAATGGCACTTCAAGATGCCATCATAGGAGAATAGTAGGAATTTATTTTCCTTTGTGTTTAGAAATTCTTAAGAATTCCTTTTTTTCTCTTATTTTTCTCAATTGTAGGTTGAGGCTCCGTTCATACCAAAGTTCAGAGGCTCTGGAGATACCAGCAACTTCGATGACTATGAAGAGGAAGATATTCGTGTCTCTATAACAGAAAAATGTTCAAAAGAATTCAGCGATTTTTAGAGAGATGGCAGCCGAGCTCACACTCAGTCTCCACACTCTTGAGATGCAAGGTGGAGCCCAGAGCGCCCCTGCCGCGCAGTTACCTATCCTTCATTCCAGCAGCTGAGTGAGGTCTTACCGCCATCGTGTGTGCGCTCTGCATCCACCTCTAACCAGGCACCGCTCAGCAAGCTTTGTCCGTGCCGTGACACAGTTGAGACCACTTTCCTACTTTCTGGGTGTCTTTCTCCCCATTCCTCCAGCCATTTCTTCCTTTTCATTAGTTTTCCTCTCTACCGTGCTCCATTTTATTTTGTAGGTGTTTGATAGGGGCAGTGTTAACGGCTACGTGATCTTTGAAAGGAAGGGTAAATATGGCTTTTAGTAGTTTTTGCCAGTATTTTTGTTGGCCAATGGCTTGAAAATAAACTTACTAATAATCACTTTCACTTTGAGCAGCTCAGACTCAGTTTTGCCAAAAATCCTTTACAATCTTGGAAGATGGACTGTCTTATCGCCAAGGAAATTTACACAAATTAGGACAATAACTTCCTTGGAATTCACTATTCTAGAAATATAGACAGAGTAGATAGACCCAGCAATTTGGATTCCTATAGACCAAAAATTCTATTTTCTTTTGTCTTTTCTCATATCCTCCTTCCCTGGAGTGACTCAGCGACCAGCCCATACTGTGAGACTCACAAGTCTCATTCTGCAAAATCCAACTTTCTTGCTTGGAACCAGCACTTCTGTAGGTATTAGGGAGGAGTTCTCTAAGACTTCTAAACCTTAACTCTTCCATGAGAGTTTTAGCTGATATTTTAATAGAACAAGCTTATTAAAAGTGACAGATTTAAAGGTTTCTCATGTAGTCCTCATTGTAAACTTTTTAAAGGAAAAGAAACTAAGACGGATTTGAATGGATACTTTGCTAAGTCAAACAAATCACTGGGTTCTTGCAAAGAAAGTAGAGGTACTCTTAAGTGAGGTTTTTTTGTTTGTCTTGTAACAGTTAAGAACAAAAGAAGTTGCATGGTCTTATTATTCTGGTGTACTATATTTATAATCCTAAGGGAGGGGCACTGTTGTATCTCCTAGTTTCACCCCATGCCTCAGCAGTGAGGAAAAGGGACAGAGTTTATAAAACTGCCACATTTGTATTTTAATTTTGAGGTGTGATATTTTTAGATATGTTATAATTTCTAACCTCTTTTCTTGCAGTAAACAGAATGTATGATCATGCAGATACAGTTTTAGTATTTGAGTTTAGTTATTTTTTATACTTTTTTGCCAACTGACTTAATAACATTGCTGTCATGTGAAATTTCAGGCCCTTTTGCACATTAGTTCAGTGTTTGTTGAGAATCCATCACTGAACTCAAGTTTTCTTACTTTTTTATTTTTGTGCTTAATTTCCCCCATCTGGTTTTCTCTTTGTGTCTCAGTGACCTACCTTAAAACAACACACCAAAATAGTTTAAAATAAGCTGCATTCATTTTTATGCTCAATTTATATGCATATGTGATGATTTATTTTCATCAAACTGATCTTAAAGTATTGTTACCATGCTACTTGCTTCCTTTCTGGTGCAGGTAGGTCACTGACACCTCTTCTTTTTGTTCATCTCACTCCCTTGAAAGACCTTTGAAGACATTGGAAAATCCTACCTGAAATGTATCCATCAACCAGTCTGTCTTTTGGTTGTCCAGTGTTTCTGCATGGTAATGTCATACAAAGCTTGACACTGATTTCAGTTGGTCTGTTTTTATTTAAAACATGAAAGAGAAATTTGAAATACACATATAGCAAGTTATATGTACTGCAGATTTATCACCGTGCTGATAAGTTTAAAATATCATTTGTATTTTCATATTTTAATTTTTCGTATTTCATTTAAACCTGAGAACATGTTGATGATCATTGTATTCGATATGTATGCTACAAAATCTATGGTAGCTTGGTTGTATATTAATGTAAAAATTATTTCAGTAAATCATGGGGATAACAATGTGATTATTACAATGTAGTTTTCAGTAACTGAAAAGATTTCTATGAATTATAAAACTATTTTTTTCTATGAAATTACTAGTGCCCAACTATAGACTCTACCCAGGTAGAAACCCATAGGCGTACATTGGCTTTTGAGGGCTGTTCAGCCATTCCATTTCACTCTATTTTAAGACATGAATAAGCTGTCAAATATGTCAGTGGAGTCTATTTCTAACCAATTAAATACACTGAATTAGAATATTTAAAACTATATTAAGTTCTTGATTTCAGCCACAGTCTAGCCAAAAACAAGGTAAAAACTTGAATAAGAAGTGGCAAAACAGTATTTAACTTCAAATCACATTATTTAAAACAGAAGTTATGTCTTTGCCTAGCAAATACTTAAAAGGTGGCGTTGTGTAGAGAAGAGCCCCAGATTGAAAGTGAAGACATCTGAATTTCCGGCCATGAACTGTCAATAGGATCTTGACCTTGTTCTCTTATCTGTAGGGTGGAAGGGTTGGATTGGGCATTTTCTGAGGTCCTCTTCTAACTTGACCATGTTATGACAAGACTCTCTTCTTATTTGATATTTTGAAGGGATTTTATGCTTTGAAGTCTCAATAAGGTGATATATTTTGGGGCATCTCTCTTCTTATTTCTGACAGTGTTGTACAGTTCTTTGAATTTCATGAGAACCTTGTGTCTGACTTGATTCCTTACTCATTCGCTCATGCTAAGTACATGGTTGCTATCAAACTGCCAGCCTACCAAAAACAACCCTGTGGCTTATGGGTATTGCCGTCTTGTTCTTGGTATGTTCTTGTACTGACCGGCCATTGGCCTGATAATACTCATTGTAAGCCTGACAGAAATTATTTTTCTTTGATGTTTTTTTCTGCTTGTTGTAAGACTCAAATGAAATAATGTATGTGAAAGCACCTTGTAAACTGTAAGCTATCAATGTAAAGTGTAAAGGTGTGTTGTTATTTCATTAATTACTTCCTTATTTAGAATGAGATTTCCTATGCATTACTATAGCTAGGAAATGCTGAAAACAGTTGTGTTTTTTTTTTAATTAATCAATAACTGCAAAATTAAAGTATCTTCAAAGAATAAGACTACTGGGTGTTGGTTTTTATTTACTAGCCTATCTCCTGACTCCTGTCCTGCCGATAGTATAGATCAGTGAGGGCAAAAGCTCTAAAGATTTCAATACTACAAACATGCATGCTGCCATAGGCTCGCCATCCACTTTGGTCATGGGAGCAGAACAGTAGAAGGAAAAGTGCCCTCCAGTATTGATCCTCCTGTTTTCAGCCTTCCTAGCACTGGGATTACAGGCATGCGCCCCCATGCCCAGTCTTGGCAGTTGGCTCAGTGGCCCTGGGCACAGGGCCGGTACTGCATGTAGTGCTGGGATCAAACCCCAGTCCCTGTGCTTACCTAAGCAGGTGCTTAATCTGCTAAGCTATCTTACCAGCCCCCACTGCTAGATTTATCCCAGAGTTTTTAAAAAGTGTATTTCCTAGGGGCCGGGGAGATGGCTCAGTAGGATAAGTGCTTGACTGGCAAACGCAAGGATCTGAGTTCAATCCCCGGTTCAACCAAAAAAAAAAAAAAAAAAAAAAAATGTATTTCCTCATTTGTCATATTGGTGCAAATTAATCCTTATACCATTTTGCAAACCATATTATGAGGTTGATACTGCAAGAGCCCTCCCTCATCCTCACGTTGTAACACAGAGATAGGAATTTATTCTATTTTCTTCAAGAGTGCTTTAGAGCGTCACATTACCTCTCCCAGTTTAATCAGGTGGATTAGTGTGCATTTCTACTATGATCCTTGATCTCAAGAAATAACTCTTTCAGATAATTATTATTTATTTATTTATTTTTGCATTTTGGGGAAGGGTCTACAGGGTGCTCAGGGTCTCATTGCACAGATCGGACTCATAGTGATCCTCCTGTTTACAGCCTCCCAAGAGCTGGGATCACAGGCACGCACCACCGTGCCCAGTCTCAATCACCATCTCAGCATGCCCCAGGGCTGGGGCTGGCACAGCAGGCCTGGGGATCAAACCCCTTGCCCCTGCACCTGCTTGCAAGCACTTTAATCTGCTGAGCTATTTGGCAGGCCCTAGATAATTATTTTAATACCTTACCATTTTGTTTGATTTTGATTGCAAACATTTATAAACATTGATACATTCTATACCACAATTTTTATACCAACACTTGCTTTATTTCATCATTATCATTAATATCAATTCCTAGTTTATTAAGTTTTCTCATCTCCTTGTGGAATGAATTATAAAAATCTGTCTTTAGTACTGTCATTTAAAATTCAGGTAAGTTTAAATTTTCTACTATACAAAAATATTGGAGGTAAAAGTATTTATTTTCATTTGAGTTTTTCTGATTTCCTATATGATTATTTAATAGCCTTTGTGCTCATTGTTAAAGACAGAGTTGTAGATTTTATTATGAACCAAATTCAGATGGTGAAATACTATTTCCCAGTACCTCATAGTGAGATGATTCTTGGAGATAAGACCTTTCCATAGTTAGTTTAGTTAATGGTCATATGGGTGGACCCTAATCCAGTAGGTATTATCTTTATAAAAAGGTTATGACAGAGGGAGAATACTGACTGAAAAAAGACCAGGTGAGGACAGGCAGACCAGAGATCCTTCCACAAGCCAAGGGAAGAGACCTCAGAAAAAAGCCCTCTCTGCTAACTTCTTGATTGTGGATTTCCAGCCTCTAGAATTGAGGAAAGCACATTCTGTCACTTAAAGCCTAAGCTTTAAGCCGCCAGTTCTTAAACAGCTACACCTGCCAAACTGTGTATTTCCAGAACGGAAAGACTTCCAGTGATCTTTGAATGCTTTTTTGTTTTGTTTTTCTTTTATTTGTTTGTTTGTTTTCAGTGTTGAGAAATAAACTGAGGACCTTGTGCTTGACAGGCAGACACTGTACCACTGACCTATCTCCCCGGCCCCTTCAAATGCTTATTATTTGGCCAAAATGGAACTAACTTGCCATAGGCAAAAAAAAAAAAAAAAAAAATTAAAGAGGAAAAAGAGAGAGAGAGAGAAAAGAAAGAAGAGCGAGCGAGTGAGTGAGCGAGCAAGCTGTGTAGTTACAATCTTACTGTGTCACTGTCCCGTTTCTTTTCTCAGGGAGTCCAGGCAGAAGACTGGTAGTAGCCGCTTCTGAGACTTTGTGAGGGAGGCTCTGGCGCTAGCTCACCGCTGGCCTCAGCTGTCCATGCACTGGTGACACAGCATACCACACTGCACCCACGGAGTTCACGGCCTTTCCCACCTGGCAATACTAACAGTGAAATAACCAGAAGGAGAGTGGGAGTGGGAGTAAAGAATTGGCGAGGAATCCTACAGAATCATCGTTTCCTGATTCCTCAGCGGTTAATAAAGTTCACAGTATGCGACTGAGTTAGTGTGTTTCTCTACTGCTGTTCTACCAAATCTCTACAAACTAAATTATCTAAACCAACCCAACTTTATTACTTTACAGTTCTGGTGGTCAAATATTCATAATGAGTCTCTTGGGTTAAAATAAAAAATGAGCTAAATACAGAGCAAATTTTAAAATTTAGAATTCTGCACCGGCTGACACATGAAAGACAAGAGCCGGCCTTTCCTCTTTTTGCTAGCTTTGTCTGATCACAGTAATGATAGAACATGTTTTTGAATATCTTCAAGGACATAAGTTGCACTGGAAACAGGATAAACATCACAGGCCAGACAGCATGAAGATAGAGAGATGGAGGCAAACCCAGACCCAGCGTACAGAAAAGCCCGGCAACAGTGAGAACGGTGCAGTGAATACAGAGGCAAACGGTGAAAGAAAACTGGAACAGAGCTTCTCTACTGTTGCCATCCCCAAATGAAGAATCTAATGAAGGAAATAGGAAACAGACTCAAAAGTATCCTATAGCAATTATTTCCTATGATGAAGGAATAACCGAATTTACATGTTGAAAGAGCACTTATGTTCTAGGAACAATTAACAGAACTTTCAACAGCGGGCTACCTCTTGAGAAAGGTTTTGAATTTCAGTAATTAAAATTTTATGTGTAAA
This sequence comes from Octodon degus, assembly GCF_000260255.1. NCBI lineage: Eukaryota > Metazoa > Chordata > Mammalia > Rodentia > Octodontidae > Octodon > Octodon degus. The sequence continues at coordinate 5,736,525 of NW_004524685.1, read as the reverse complement.
AGTTAGGCCACACCACCCCCAAGGCAAAGGAGACAAGGAGAGATTCGGGCTGGCCTCAGGTATCTTCACAATAATAGTGCCAAAATATAATTAAACAATGGCCACCAAATTCTCAGGAAAACAATACCAGCCAAGAATATCATGCCTAGCCAAGTGGAATTTAATATAATGGCACCACACAGGGCCCTTCAATAATAACAAGTAGAAAGCTGTGGACCCTTCTCCTGCAGCTCAATAGGAATCAGAATGAGGAACTTAGAATGAAAAGGCAGTGGTGCGAAGCTCATAATAAACACTAAGTGTGTCTAGTAGCATGAGCAAGCATGGTAAGCACAATTGTAGAAGCCCACGGATCTTAAACCTTGGCAAACTTAGAATACAATGTAACAAATTGGCTGGTGAGAAAAGAGGAAGTGAGAAGAGAGAAGACTTCTAATTTCCTTACAGCAGGAAGTCAACTAGCAGAGTCTAAAATTAGTGCATGTGCTTAAAATAATAACTAACCTCTCGTGAAAGATTTTGTAAATCTTGTGGGGAAGGAACCCTTATCAACAGTTTTCATTTTCACTTTAACCTTTTTTTTTTCTGTTAAATACAGTTACATTTATTTTCATTCCAGATATTTCTGTTAAATTGGATTTTTAATAGTATAAGTAAAATTAAATTGAATACTTTCTACTAAAAAGTATGATATATATTTTATAAAATTGGTACTGTCTGCCTCTCTCCTCTTGCTCTCTCGTTCTTTCTCTCTTGCTCTCCCTCCCTCTCTCCCTCACTTTCATTCCCTCCTTCCCTCCCTCATTCTCTCCCTCATTTTCTCCCTTCCTCCCACCTTCCCTTCTTCCCAGTTCCTCCCCTCCTCTCTCTTCCTGCCTCTGTGCAGAGAAGATTGCTATTACTGATGCTATGAATTTGCTCATATACATTGCAGTTTTTGCCATACAGAGGCTGATTTTGAATCTTGCTTTTGTACTCGTTAGAGTTGAATGTAGTTAAGACCCTCTTAGGCAGGTGTGATGGCACATCCCAGCACTATGAGAGGCTGAGGCAGGAGAATCACAAGTTCAAACGCAGCATGGGTAGCAAAGTAACTTAGAAAGACTTTCAAAATAAAAAGGCTGGGTAGTAACTCTAGAGAAAAGCTCTGGGGTCAACCCCCAGTACCACCACATACACGCACAAAAAGAAGAAAAACATCCTCTGGTGTTAGTGAGAAAAGAAAAGAAGTTGACTCTCACTATGAGGAAGTCTGAGAAGACTTCCATCCCAATAAGATCTACAAGGGCAAACTATAGCATCAGACTCTGCTCTCTGTGTCTTCTGCTGGGCTCTGCTTCCTGCTCTGGACCCAGCCTCCGCGGAGCAGAAAATGAAACCACCAGCCATTTACAAAAAGTTTATGGGGCTGGGGAGATAGCTCTGTAGAATAAGCGCTTGCCTGGCAAGCGCAAGGTCCTGAGTTCAAACTCCAGTACTATAAAAAAAAAAAAAAGAAAAAAAGAAAAAAAGAAAAAGTTTATGGTCCCAGATGAAGAGGAGGAGGGAGAGGAGAGGTCTTCTCTGCATTGTATGAACCCTCAAAAGGAACTGAAAGTGTCCAGCCTGAGTTAGAATCTACTTCTGTAGCTGGCAAGGAAAGAGAAGTGATGGACTTACTCAACAGAAGTGTGTGCGTGAGCGAGGTTTCCCCCGCAGACTTCTAAGCAGACAGGAAAAGGGCTGACATTCACTAACCTGTTCCCCACACCAAAGTACTACTAATAACAATTTTTACAGAAGGTAATTATTTTATATCATTTTAGAAAAACTATGGTTTTAGTAGAGTGACAGGTAAACAATTTCACTAACACTACCAATTCCACTGACACTGTACCATTTAAGAAATTATTCTGTTGAACATTATTGACAAGAGATGCAAATGATTCCCCAATCCTCCAAAATTCTTCTTTTAAATACATACAGTTTTTCTTCCCACTTCTTTTTTTTTTCTGTTAGTGGGAAATCATTAAACTCAGGGTTTATTGTACTCAATACATAAATTCATGATTAATAGTCTCAATACAGTCTACTTCATTATTTGGGATGTAGGTGGGCAAATACTTATTTTGTCATTTTTCATCACTGTTTTTACCATTTAGTAAACTTTTGAAGTCAAAAAACCAAAACATTGACATTTAACAAGAATATGTAGTTAATGTAAAACTTGACTCAAACCAAGCTACACTCTGCTAAGTGAATGTTGTTGTAGGGAAAAAGGGAAAAACAATTCTATGAGACTCCATGGTAGTTCTAAACGTGTGCAAAAATATTGCTGGCCCTCCCGCTCTTTGAAACGTGGGGTCTATGTACCATCCCTTTGAACATGGGCTCACTTTAGTGATTTTCTTCCTCCCAACACTGTGGAAGAGGCTGTGTGTAACCACAACGAGAGATCACGAAAGAAGGCAGATTCAGCCTGCTGCTCAGTGAACTACTCTGATTTAAATGTGTGAGCTACCAAGTAAGGAATTCAACTACCCTGAAGCACCACGTTGTGAGGAGGCCTACGCCAGCCGTGTAGCCATCTGGAGAAATTTGCATCAGTGTGTTCATCTGAAGTCTGAACCAACTGCCAACATCAGCTGGTTGATATGTAAAAATTTCCTCAGGTGGCCCCAGACCCTTTCATTGATTCTCCATCGCTTGGGGTTTCCCGGGTAAGGCTCCCGACATCCTGGGGGCAGAGACAAACATTTCAGCTTTCACCTGTTTGAATTTATAGTCCAGAAATCTCAATTTAATAAAGTGGTTGTCATAAGAGGCTGAATTTTGGAGAGTTGCTACATCACAAATGGGTAGAACAGGCCTGCTCCACTGTTACAAATGTTGTGGGCAAACCACAATAGGGTTTTCTTGTTTATACTTAAGTGGATCACGTAGAATAATCAAATAATATCAGTATGGCAAAGATATGGAGCATGGAATATGAACTGTGAATGTATGAATATGGCGTATGGAACTGAAATCTTATACACTTCCAGATAAATTGAACATATAAATTGCTCAACCATTTTAGAAGACAAATTCTGCAAAATCTAGCAAAAGTGCCAAAGCCAATGTCCTATGGCCATCAATGTCACTCAAGTATATAGCCTAGAGAAAAACCATTTTCCTATTTGGAGACCTACATAAAATTATTTGTAAAAGTATTATTGGGAAAACATGAATGCTCTGGTTTGGTTGCAGCTTCCCCGCCAAAGGTTCATGTTCTGGAAGCTTGGTCTCCGTTATGGTTTGTTTCTAGTTGTCCCCCCAAAGTGGGGCTGCTTCTGGGGATGGTGACTGACTCCTGCTCCAATGCTGGGATGACAGGTATGAGTACCCTGGGGCAGACACTCTGCATACAAACGTAAGGAGAGGGACAGAGGCTAGCTGCTGGAGGAGCTGCCGCCCCTCCTGTGCTTTTTTTTTTCCTCTTTGCTGCCACCATGAACAGTTGCCTTCTGCCATGTGCCCCTTTGCCTTGGAGCCAGCTGAGTATGGACTGAACCCTCCACTAACTGTGAGCTAAATAAACCTTTGCTTCCTTAATTTTGGGTGTTGGGTATTTTGTCCCAGCACCAGGAAAAAAGTAACCGAGATTGTCTCTGATGTGCTGGTGTTGGCGGTGGAGCGTTTAAGGTGTGGGAGTCAGAGAAGGTAATTATGTCGCTGGGAAAGCACTCTCATGAGTAGGATAACGCTGGTCTCAAAGAGTAGATTGATCTAGCAGGAGTATACTCAGAAGAGTGTATCACATATTATTATAAAGCAAGGCTATCCAGCATACTTAGGCATGCTGCATGTAGCTGGTTCTTTGTCACTTGTGTCATTTCACGGCCACTGCTGGAGGCTCTTGCTCTTTGGACCCTGTACTGTACTGGGAGTCAGATAAACCTCTTTATAAATTACACAGCCTCAGGCATTTCATTATAACAATAAAAAATGGACTAAGGCTCCAACAAAATAAAAACTAAATAGAGGTAACATTAAATTCTATGCAGAAGAGAAGGTGAATGAATTGGCTACAAATATCACATGGATGAAACTCAGAAATTATTGCCAAGTGGAAAAAAGGTCATTGGAGAAAAATGCATAATTATGACACAGTTTATACAAAGTTTGATATCATATAAACATAAGACTAATAGGACTTTATTACTTATTAGCTAACTTCTGTGTATTAGCATAATAGCAAATTAAATTATCAAATAAATTAGCTAATAGCAAATAAAAAAGCCTGACCAACCAGGTCAAGTAACACACACTGAATGTCTGTGGGAGAGTTTAATAACCCCTGTAGATTTTCATATCTTCATTAATAAAAAGGGGATGATGTCCCACTTGACCAAGCTGTTCTCCTTCTGGGTATCTTCACAGAGGAATTGAAAACATCACACCACAGTGATGTATGTGCACCCAAGTTTATAGCAGCACAATTTGCGACAGCCAGGTCTTGAAAACAATCCAAATGCCATCAAAAAAAAAAAAATGCCATCAATGAAGGAATGCATAGAACGATGTGTTATCTTTATGCAATGCAGTACTACTCAGCTATGAGGAAAGATAAACTTGAGGCTTTTGTAGGTACGTGGATGTAACTTAAGACCATACTCATAAATGAAATAAATTGGAGACATATCTGTAAATACTGTATTTTCTCCCTCGTGTAAGAAGTTGGAAGAGTAAATAAGATCTAAAATATACAACAGACGCTGGGAAATGCGAAGAAATTGTTCAAAAGGAAAGAGAAACTGGGATGGGGGAAGGGAAAATGACAAGTTAATATGTATACAAGGTACTTAAGACAGCTACACTACTAATTTATATTAGTTCATTTTAAAGGTTTGTGCTTATAGTGTTTGATCAGTTTTTCATGCTTATATCTTATAATCTGAGCAACTACTTTGAAGATAACAATAAATAATATACTAATCATTGTTACTCTCCTACTATCTTGTTTTGAGATTTTGTACCATTAATTTTATTGTTTTCCTCTTTACAATAAAAAAATAAAATGGGGATAAGAATAACATCGCCAGTGTCATAGAAGATTTTAGGAGGATTTAGCACTTGTAAAGCCTTTAGAAAGCGGCCTGGAACAGCGTGAGGGTCCATTTGGCCAGGATTGCCATGAGTAAAATTAAAGAAGCTCGGGGAAGTGCGAGACCCCACCGGGGTGAGGGCTCCTGCGGGGGGTGCAGAAGCCAGAGCCGAGCTCCTGAGGACGCGGGGCGCTCACATCGCGCTTCCTTTCACGACCCACACGACACATCCAGGGGTAGCTGTTGTGTTTTACAGATCCATATGTTTTAAATAGTCCACAATAATTAGGGAAAATGAAAAATACTATCACAGATTTCTAGTAAAACCTAAACCAAGCGCACATCCTAAATCTGTACAATGACACTTCCAGCTGAGCCACAGGGGACGTGCCTGTTTCAATCAACAAACACGGAAAAAACCGCGCAAATCCAAGTAACACCTCAAAAGCGCAGATGGGGGCCGGGGAGATGGCTGGGGCAGCGGAGATGGCTCAGCAGAATAAGAGCTTCCCTGGCAAGCGCTAGGGTCTCAGTTCAATCCCTGGTTCCGCCAAAAAAAAAAAAAAAAAAAAAAAAAAGGGCAGATGATTTTAAGAGAAAATAGCAGAATGCCTCGAGGGCTACTAGTGAAGAAGGACACTCAGGGACACGCTGACCACAGGAGACGCTTGGAAGCAGTGCACTGGACAGAAAGCGAGTCCCCGGCTGCGGAGTGGCCAGGCACATGGCAGGGCCTTTGGCAGAGTAACAATATTTTTACCCTACGCTTGGAGTCCAGTCGGAGACTGAGCTGAGGGCGGGTGAGATGGCTCAGTGGAATAAGCACTTCCCTGGCAAGCATAAGGGCCTGAGTTCAATCCCTGATTCT
>NW_004524685.1:5723167-5730491 GCF_000260255.1 Octodon degus | reverse complement strand
AAAAGTGGAAAACGCCTTGGGCTGAAAGGCAGCCGCTGAAAACTCTTCCAGGGAAACGTGAAGAGGAAGAAGGGTTAGGGGCTGGGGAGATGGCTCAGTGGAATAAGCGCTTCCCTGGCAAGCGCAAGGACCTGAGTTCAATCCCCAGTTCAAAAAAAAAAAAAAAAAAAAGAAGGGCAGATGATTTTAAGAGAAAATAGCAGAATGCCTCGAGGGCTACTAGTGAAGAAGGACACTCAGGGACACGCTGACCACAGGAGACGCTTGGAAGCAGTGCACTGGACAGAAAGCGAGTCCCCGGCTGCGGAGTGGCCAGGCACATGGCAGGGCCTTTGGCAGAGTAACAATATTTTTACCCTACGCTTGGAGTCCAGTCGGAGACTGAGCTGAGGGCGGGTGAGATGGCTCAGTGGAATAAGCACTTCCCTGGCAAGCATAAGGGCCTGAGTTCAATCCCTGATTCTGCAAAAAAAAAAAAAAAAAAAAAAAAAACTGAACTAAAAAAGTCATAAACTCCAACCACCATCTCTGAACAATTGGAAGAAAGGAGGCTGTCACCTTGAAAAACACAGAGGAAAAACAAGACAGTGAAGAAGTTTATCTCCAAGCCTGGACCTCCCACGTAACAGAACCAAACTTGTTTAAAACTAAACCCTTGTAACAGATATAAATGCAGAACCATATAATGGTGACATTTTCACAGCCCGATATTTCCCCTGAAAAATAATCTAAAGATGATGTTTAAACATTATAATAACATAAGTAAATCCACTGCTTAGTAGGAAAATCAGCAAATTAAAAATAGGAATCAGCAGAACTAAAACTTGAGATAACAAAACATAAAAAGGTGTTACATAGCCTCAAAAAATAAACGTTAAGGGGATGGTAATGTTGAGAAAATCTAATGGAAATTTTAGGAGCAAAACATGCAGCCATTTGGAGGCAAAACAGATTATTGCTTAGCAACCTCTACTGAGGTGAGGAAAAAAATTGAGACGCGAGGGGAGAGCTGAATAAACAACTCAAGATGTAGCAAAGAGGAACAAAAAATGTACAAAACACGTTAAGAGACTTTTAGACAAAATGAGTTCTAGACCTGCTACTCTGTTTGCGCTGTTTTCCAAATTTTTCAATTTGTGTCCCTGCCCCAATCTCTAGGCAGTTAAGTGAATAATGACCTCTGTTAATCTGTCACAGTGCTGCATTATTTTGAATTCACATTTCTAGATTCTGATTCCTAATATAATTGGGCCATTTTTAAAGTCAGCCCTTTATATTTTTCTATGAATTATTTATGTTCTTTACTTTAATTTGTATTTGGGTTGTCTTTTCTACAATGAACTTTGGACCAGAAATTAATCCTTTGTAATATATACTACAACACCTTCTTCCAGAAAAATAGAAATTTTAAAATTTTTTTGGTGGAGCTTTTCCATTCATAAATTTTAAATTCATAGTTTAGGGCAAATTGAAAAATGAAGAATTCAGTCAGCTTTTGTTTTTCTGGAAAAAATATTCCATTTCCCTAAGTTATGAAATCTAGCTTTTCTAGATAAAGTATTGTTGCTAGATAGTTTTCTTTGTTTTTTGTTTTTAGCAGTTCTAATAAACCTTCCCTGTCTGTCCTAGACTTCACTGTTTTGTAAGCAAGTCTTTTTATAGTTACATTAGAACGCCTTTATATGAACATGTACACAACTTTTCTTTTGCTGCTTTCAAAATTCTTTTGATAGTTCGATTATAGAGTACCTTAGTGAATTTGTCTTTGAGTTGTACTGATGGTATGTAAGAATCCACATTTTTCTCATCATCAGGAATGTTTTATTTTGTATGGTGTGCAGAGGAATGGCTTCTTCAAGATGCCCACGTACTAATTTGTGGAACCCGAGAATCTATTACTTTACAGTGCAAAACAGAGCACGAAGATGTGAGTGTGGAATTTGAGACAGAAACATTACCCCAGATCATCCATGTATCCCTGCTGAATCAGAGGAGCCTTTTATGAGGATGTCATTCCAGGCTATGGTCAAAGACAGAAATGATGATGGAAGTAGGGTCTGAGACACCCAGTGCTGTTGGTCCCAAAGCACAAAGAAAAACAGGAGCCCTGAGGGCATGGCTCAGTTGAGCAAAAATATTGTGCGCTATTAGAAAGCATCAATTTAGAGTTGGCTTTTGGGATGGAGCCGCCAACAGCCTGCAGAGCAACATGCCTAAGATTTATCACCACTACTCTGATATGTACCTCGCCCATGACTCTCTGTCTTGGAGAAAGACACACTGCAGTGGTGGGAAACATAAAGAGAATGTGGAAGATTACTACCAGAAACGGATGGAAGAGCAAGCTTAGAGCCTAATTGGCAAAACAACGGCTGCATTTCAACAAGGAAAGATACCTCCTACTCCATTCTCCCCTCGTCCCCCAGCAGGGCCTACAATCCCACCTCCATCCAGTCTCCCAGGCCCTCCTCCCTCTGGCATGATGCCAGCACCCCATTTGGGAGGCCCTCCCATGATGCCAATGATGGCCCCCTCCTCCCAGGATGATGCCAGTGGGACCTGCTCCTGGAATGAGGCCACCCATGGGAGGCCACATGCCAATGGTGCCTGGACCTCCAATGATGCGACCGCTGGCTCAACCCATGATGGTGTCCACTCAGCCAGGAATGACTCGGCCAGACAGATAAAGTGGAGGGGTGGCCTCTCTGTATGAGTTTTATATTACTTGTTTTGCTTTACCAGGGGATCATGGTGCTGTGACTCAGGGTGTTTTCTAACAACATGAATGACAAAGACTTGCTCCCTCTTCCTATCAAATAGTTTTGAAGGGAGAAGTACCATAAACAAAAGTGCAGAAAGTACAGTTTCACTTGTATTGTGAAATGTGAAAATAAACTTGTCAGCTCTTTTAGTTTAAAAAATAAATAAATAAATAAAGTTGGCTTCTGAGCCTCTTGGAGTCAACTTCCACATCATGTAAAGAAAGGCTAAAGTGTGGCTCTGGAAGTTTCCCAAAGCTTCGTGCGTTGAAGGCTCAGTCGCCAGTGTAAGGATGTCCTGAGATGGAGTTTTGGAAGTGGCTGAGTCAGGAGGACTCTGCTATGAACAGACTAAGGCACTGATAGTCTCACAATTTAACAGGACATTGGGAGATAAAAGAAACTGTTGGAGATGAGGCTTAGAAGGAGGAAGTAGGTCACTGGGGTTTATCTGTGAAGGTTTATCTATGAAGTTTGTCCCTAGACTCTCCTCCTGTCACTCTCTCACTCTGTTTCCTGGTTGTCACAGCCCAGAAACAACAGAGCCAAGTGACAATGAACTGAGACCACCATGGCTGTGAGCCAAAGGCAGTCTTCCCCCTTTAAGCTGGTTTTCTAAGGTGTGTTTTTCACTGCTATGAAAAGTTGACAAAACACATTGTCCGAGTGACAGAACTTGGAAGGTGGAAAGAATAGCAGATGGGAGAAATTATTTATCTTACAAAATGAAATCTCAGATGCATAATTGAAAGTTGATGAAGCAAAACACACAAACAATTTAAGTAGATGTAATTTAATAATTTAAAGTTACAGAGAGGTACTGTTAGAAAAACTAAGGATGACATTATCAACAATTAAAAATTAAGATGGAGAGAAAAAGACATGGGAAATAGTATAATGCATAATGTTTCAAATCAGCAAAAGGCATTATAAATGCAACTGGATAATAAAACTTCACTTTCACTCTATTCAAAGTGAAGAAAATGTAGCTCTTTTATCTTTTATCAGTCTGGTTTTCCCCATCAGAGAACCACCCCTCAACTATTTGGCCCAGGGAAAAAATAAGTTGTTTTTATGCCATTCATTTTCAAGCATAACCTAGTATATTAAATCAGTTATTTTGGAAAGTAGTCACTCAGAAGCTATCCCTCCATGTGACCCTGCATGAGATAACATGTCTGCAGGCAGAGAGACAAAGGAGGATTCACCCACCTGACCTTGCTGCATTGGGAGAAGTGGGCTTTACCTTGTGTTAGACTTTGGGTACAACTGGCCAGCTTATACCGCTCTTTGGCATGAGACTTATATTTGTCTGAGTTTTTAAATTCAATTCTTTTGTTAAAACTTCTCTATGCTTTTTTTTTTTTTGATGTGATAGTTAACAGTGATGTCAATTTGAATAAGAAACACCTAGCTGATTAGTTTAGCACAGTTCTGGGGGTACCTGAATGATGGGCTCACTGAAGAGAAAAAGCTCACTCTGTGTGTGGGTGGTACCAACCAATAGGAGTGTAGCCTGGATGGAATGAAGAGGAAAAGAAAGAAGTCCAGCTTCTGCCTCTTCAGAAGGGTTGCAGTCTTGACTATTACCTTTGGACATCCATCTCTAGGCTTCCAGGGCAGAATTTTCAGTGTTCTGATGCACGTCCTTGGATTTCTTGATACACATTTGCACAAGACTCTGAAGCAAGGTCCAGGCCTTTGACTTTTGATTGTATCCTTCAGATCTCTAGCATCTGAACAACTCTTCATTCTTCCACAGCTGACTTTGCAGGAAGCCAATGTAAGGATTGTAGGTAACACTTATCTGCTACATAAAATCTGTTCTTCTAGTGAGCCCTGATACAGTAGGCATTGGCTAAGCACTGGTTTCCACAAGATACCCAAATGTAGGCCAGTCCCCTCAAGTTCTTCCTTCTCTGACTTCACAGCAGCTTTTGCTTACACTAGGCATTTGGCTGCCCAAAGTAGTAATTCCCAGGACATGTGGATGCATTACCATCTGTTTGAAGACAGCAGCTGGTATTTAGCTACAAATTATTAAAACACCAAAGATTCTCATTGATTTATTTAGTGTTAACATTAGAGCAAATTTGAGCAATGACTTTTTTTTTTTTTTTTTTTTTTTTTTTTTGTGGAACCCGGGGATTGAACTGAGGCCCTTGCGCTTGCCAGGGAAGCGCTTAATCCACTGAGCCATCTCCCCGGCCCCTGAGCAATGACTTTAACAACAGTTTTCTAGTAATTTAATTCTACCATACTGGGCTGGAGAGATGGCTCAGTGGTCTAAAGCACCTACTTAGAACAAGCTTAGCAAAAGCATCAGGGACCGCGGTTCAATCCCCCAGCACCACATGCCAGCCAGCCCTGCCCCCTGGTGGGCTGAGCTGGCCTCTCTCTCTCTCTCTCTCTCTCTCAAATAAATAAATAAATAAAAATTAAAAAAAAAATTCTACCATACTTACTTTCCTGAGTGGGCAAAAGAAGAATGATAGCTATGGCCCTACGAATGCCCAGGGAAATGTGTCACAGCCAAGTTCATCACTGCTGTGAATACCATGGCAGACATGCTTATTTGGGGCAGTTCCTCTACAAGGGGCGACCAACATGTACAGTGTAAATGTTTAAAAAATGATTTAGAAAATCCCCGGTTCCAGCTTCCAGCTACACTGTGCCGGCGGGACCTGCCAGTCTAAGCCCAGATGCAGCATGGGTGAGACCCCCTTTCACCCCCTTGGGGCCTCTCCACCACTCCGCAGCACACCCCTCACACTGCCTGCTGAGTGAGAATTTCTGCCACATTCTGGGGACCCCAGATCCAGTCCTAGTCCAGGCACTGGCAGGATTGGCAGGACCAAGCTAAGGTGCAGCATTGGTGAGACCCTCTTCCACCCCCTTGGAAGCTCCTCCAACACTCCACAGCACCCCCACTCCCATCCTGCCCTCTGTGTAAGAATTTCTGCCGCGTTAAGAGGAACCCCAGATCCAGTCCTAGCCCAGGCCCAGTGAGTGTGTGGGAGAGATGCCTCTCCCCCCTACTCCACCTTGTCCCCTCCAGACTCAGCTCAGGCCTGGCATACAGGCCTGGGGTGAAACCCTGCAGTTACAATCCCTGCACAGAGAGTAGGGGACAGAACCACCCAGCTAGTCCAAGAGCAGAACATTTTGCCAGAGGGGCACAACAGGTTGACTCCCAAGGGCAGAGCAGGAAGGAGCTGAGCACAGCAGCCAGACCCAAGCCAGGAACAGCTGGATAAATTCAAACTTTGTACATCTACACCTGAACTTCAGTAGGTGCTAAGGTTATAGCTGCACCAAAGATCTACAACAAAGGTCAGAAGACAGTACTACACAAAATGACAACGAGAAGGAACAAAATTCAATCTCAGAACCCAAGCCCACCCATAACAAGTGTAGAGGACAGTAGCACACAACAAATTGGGAATCACACAGCTGAAATCAATGAATCAACAGCTTCTGAAATAAAGAAACAACTGCAGAAAGGTATAGAAGAACTCAGATTGGGAATGAAAAAAGAAATCCCTGAATTAATAGCATCTGCAGTAGAGAATCAAATGCAAAAATATATGGAGGAAAACCAATGCCCACCCAGAACAAGTGCAGAGGACACTACCTCAGCTCAAATGTATGAATTAATAGCGTTGATAGTAAATAAGCAACAGCAGAAAGTTATAGAGGAACTCAGAGCGGAATTCTTATCTGAAATAAAAAAAGAATTCTCTGAACTCATAGTATCTGAAGTAAAGAATCAACTACAGAAACACAGGGAGGAAACCTAATCGGAAAAAAGCACTGCAGTAAAAGAATTAATAACCGCTTCTAAAGAAGACATTGATAAAAAAAAATTAGAGGAGATTAGAAAAATGATGGATTCCTGGAATGAGCAATACAGGAAAGAAATAGATGGCATGAAGCAGAGTCAAAGAGATATAGAGGGGGAGAGTTTCCGGCTACCCTGCGCTGGCTGGACCAACTCCGGGTCCAGCCCAGGCACAGCGTGGGTCAGACACTCTTCCACCCCCTTGGGATGCCCCCCACCACTCTGCAGTACCTCCCCCATCCCGCCCACTGAGTAGGAATTTCTGCCATGTTCCGGGAACCCCCAGACCCAGTCCTAACCCAGGTCCGGTGAGTGTGTGGGAGACCTTCCGGCTACCCTGCGCTGGTGGGACCAACTCTGGGTCCCAGCCCAGGTGTGCAGTGGGTCAGACCCTCTTCTACCCCCTTGGGCTGACCCCACCACTCCGCAGCACCTCACCCACCCCACCCGACAAGTAGGAATTTCTGCCCCATTCTGGGAACACCCAGACCCAGTCCTAGCCCAGACACAGTGAGTATGTGGGACAGCTGCCTCTACCCCTACTCGACCTTGTTCCCTACAGGCTCAGCTCAGGCCTGGCATACAGGCCTGGGGTGTAACCCTGCAGCTGCAATCCCTAAAGAGAGGGTAGAGGATAGGACCACTCAGCGAGTCCAGGAGCAGAACATCTTGCCACAGGGGCACAAGAGGTTCACCCTCAAGGGCAGCAGCAGAAAGGAGCTGA
>NW_004524685.1:5692164-5693159 GCF_000260255.1 Octodon degus | reverse complement strand
ATATATGCAGTGTATTATTTGTTGAAACTGTACTTCCGATTAGATTTGAAACTGTCTCATTGCTATCTGTTTATCAATAAAACTTTGAAAAAAATGAAATATTTATCTACAATTTAGTAATACTCTGCATTAAAAAAGATAAACTTGAAAAAAAAATAAAATAAAAGGAAGAGGAAGGCAGGAGAGGAGGACAAGCTATGACTAGAGAAGCATGGCCAGAATGGTGCAGCAAGGGGCTTAATCAGCCATTGAAGTCTTAACTGAACTTGTCCACTGTGACATGGAAGATGCCCAGGAACCAGAGAGTAGCTTAAAAAGTCAAGAAAAGAGCTTATCCTGGAGCCTCCAGAAAGTAATGCAGCCCTGGCAGCACCTTAATTTTATCTAATGAGTTCATCTAACCTACAAATTACAAGGTAATATACTTGTGTTATTCAAGCCACTAATACAGTGATCATAGAAAACTAATTTATGGCTCATAGCAGTGAAGTAGCTGGGAGAAGAGATTGAGGAAGATCAGAGAGATAAGAGGGAAACTGATAGACTGCAGTTCAAGAAGACTGGATCCATTTTTGAAAAGATATCATCAATTGACAGTGAGATATCAAGCCTAGTAATGAAGGCAAAGGATAAACCATATCAGTGATCGAACATATGTGCATATCAAAAATCATCTAAGGGCTTTATCAGAAAGCCAAATTTCCAGGCCAGCCAGATAGCTCAGTTGACTAAAGCACCTGCTTAGGCAGACACAGTGTCATGCCGGCCCTGCCCCCCAAGGCATGATGAGACAACAATTGAGACTGGGTGTGGCAGTGTGACCAATGCTCCCAGTGCTTGGGAGGCTGAAAACAGGAGGATCATTATGAGTCCAATCTGTGTAGTGAGACCTTATAGACCTTGTATTAAATGCATGAAAGAAAGAAAGCAAGAAAGAAGAAAGAAAGAAAGCAAGAAAGAGAAAGAAAGAAAGAAAGAAAGAAAGAAAGAAAGAA
>NW_004524685.1:5685434-5692064 GCF_000260255.1 Octodon degus | reverse complement strand
AAGAAAGAAAGAAAGAAAGAAAGAAAGAAAGAAAGAAAGAAAGAAAGACAAGCAGACCACTTTCTAAAGTTCACCCCAAGCTACTGCTGTACACTGTTATATCTAGCAGGGATGACCAATAACATAATCTAATACTTAATTAGTTAGAAGTACTCTTCATGCTTGATGACTTAACACTTACATGTAAGGCTCCTTGCAGATGTGTAACAAAAGCAAACCCATTTGAAATGTAATGGCACATTATATTATAGCTATTTGTCTGCATTTTTTTCCTACATAGATAAACGCTTTGCAAGCCATCGGTGCTTGCTGAATATTTTCTGACAAAATAAATGAAATGTATACAGCCAGTGGTGGAGTCTATGATTTTCAAAAGCTCGCAGATGGAGCAGAAGACTTAAGCAGAATTTCTCTCTTAAATCTCTGTAAACAAGTAACTTAAGTTATTTGTGCACATTTAGGTGTTGCACAGACGCAAGCCTAACTTTCTCCCTAGATGCCTAGAATCTTCTGTTGCATGTCAGCTTAATAGAACCGGCCAGGACTAATGCTCAAAAGGAGGTCTTGCATCAATACACAAAACATTTCCTTTTTCAGTTCCATTCCTGAAGTTGCCTTCGCTAACAATACACTAGGTAAAATGAAATTCATCACTTTTATAATTCTGAGAATTGAGTTACTGGGAGAGAAATCCCAGTCCTAAGCCAACCTCCAAGGCCAATCTCTAATACTTGCTGACCTAAAAGCACCAATCCTGGAGGCAGACTGGGCCACAACAGACACCCTTCACGTAGCATAATTCTGAAGATTAAAACATAACATTTTGTGGGCTCTGGGCACTAATTAACTTTACTGCCTGTGGCAAATTAGTAAGGCCAAGGAGAGAGAAGCTGGCACTACAGCAGGTCCAGTTCAAGTAAAGAATTCCAAATACTGGGTTAACAGAATGCTGGACATCTAAGATGAACTTCAAATCAAAGGAAGAGTCAGGAACTGAGATCTAGAGCGCAAGGTCAGGAAAACTCAGAGGGACGTCCTGCCTCCTGCAAAGAAGGGGGTTAATTGACTGTACGCATAGGAAGATCAATGGTGACAGAAGGTAAGTGGTTTCACAGCAGTGGCATTGGAAACAACTGTGGGAATGCTACAAGAGTTGGGACAGAGCCAGGTAGTGGAGGGTTAAGAATTCGCCTTTGATAATCTCACACACAAGATGGGAAAGTAGGTCAGGGTGCCCGAAAAAAATGCCCTAATGAAGGAAAATTTTTTTCTCTCATTTTGTTTCTATTTTTAAGTTAAAGGAGTCTGAGAAAGGGATACACTTAAAATGTAAGAAATAAAGAGAGAAAGGAACAAGGCTGAAGATGATGTGGAAAGGTGGAGTCATCACCAGCCACAAGGGTTAGTGAGGAATGTGTGTTCAGTGCCCACCAGGGCCAGGCGCTGTCCTACATCCTGGTAGAGCACAGCCCGGACAAGTACAGCCCCTTCCTAGTGACCTTTACAGTCCGCCAGCAGTTTATTTCAGTTCTCTTTAGTTGTAAATAATGGAAACCTAATCAGCTTAAGAAAAAAAGAAAACTGAGCAGCGGGTGTAACAGAAAACATAACCCAGACATTGCTGCCTCCAAATACACAATAAAATATCATCAGGATTTTCTGTTTCCCTCCCTCTTTCTCTTCCCTTCACCTTTTTTTTTTACTCTTCCTTCCCTGTTCTTTTGACTTCACTTTCCTCCCCACTGGCTCTGTCCTCAGGAAGCCTGCATGCATGTAATGACGGAGGTGGTGTTCATTACCTCTACCCGTATGTGGTTCTGAGAGCCATAGGATCCATAGACCTTCTAACAGCTCAGGCGAGAGTTGCTGGATTGATTATGATTGGCCTGGGTTTCAGTTATGTGTCTACTCTGACCCAGTAACTGGCTTAGGGAATGCCATGTTTTGATTGGTCAAGATAGATGGCACATGCACCTCCGGAGCAGGAGTAGGTGGTTTTCAATGCCAATTAAATACATGGGCTAAGAATGGAAGCAGACACTTTCAAAAAAGGAATTTGAGTTGCTTAGGCAGAAAAATACACACTAGGGAAAAAGAAAGAACCTGAGTCTACTACAGAGGGAAGGCCCTTGAGTACAAGGAAGTACCCTGCATGTCCTTGGGCTGAAGAAAAGGCAGGAAGGAGACCTGCACAGTGGCCAGGGGTGGTGTGAAGACACAGGGCTGAGGATGAGTACCAACGCAATGGAGTATACAGAGTAGGGTCAGTGAGTGTGCAGAGAGGGTAGGAGCAGAGGAGGGCTAGGAGTCCTGGGGGAAAGGGTTAAGATTTGGAGAAGCAGCTGGCAGGAACAGGAGAAGGAGCTGTCCATGACAAGGGACCTGTAAAGGCTTAGCTGCTTTTGAAAACCATGAATTTGTCATCATCCTAATCTATACAGTTGTGTAATTTTCTCCACAGGCTCGGCCCTAAGTAATGATAGCCATGGTCACTGGTTTTGAAAGGGCACACTGAGGAGCCCAATTGTGCTGTCCATTTGTGGTCAATGAGGCTATCGGTGGGTCCTTAAGAGCTGCACTTGTGTAAGCACTCCTGGGCCTCCAGAAGACGTCATGATGAGGAACAGAGAGTAGGCCTCTGTGTCCCAGAGTTTAGGTGACATAAACTATTACATGTCAGGAAGCCACCCCTAAAAATGGAAAGCTCAAAGGGTGGCACAAGAAGGCCCACTACTTGGATTTCACCTGCTCCCTGGTGCCTAGGAGCTGAAATATGTGTCGCTGCCCCTTTGGTAGGCACCCCACGCAGGGTTCACTGTCAGAACTGAATTTTGTGAAGCTCCTGCTGAATCTCCAGCATATTAGGCTTGATTTCCTATTTAACCCCTGCACAGCATTGATTGCCTTGATTTTTTAATTTAGTGCAGGGTTTACAGGGTCTCACTACATAGATCAGACTTATAGTGACACTTTCTGTTTTCTCCCAAGCACTGGGATTACAGGTGCGTGCCACCACGCCCAGTTTCAATCTTCATCTCAGCATGCCCTAGTGGCAGGGCTGGCACAGCACGCCCCAGATCGAATCCCGGCCACAGCACTCTGCCTAAGCAGGTGCTTTAATCCACTGAGCTATCTGGCTGACCCCAATTGTTTTGATTTTACATAAGAAAATATCAAAGCTTAAGATGCCTATAAACTTGCCAAGGTGACAGCCAGCAAGGAGAGGGACTGGAATGTAGAAAGGCCATAGCTTTGTCATCTGACGTCCTATTGCCCGTTATGAAACATCCCAGGATGCTGTTCTATTCTAGGAGAACACCACTCCTAAAGTAGGATCCACATATTCCTGGAAGCCTTCAAACATATTCTCCAGGTTTGTGAGTAGGTTTTTCTTGTGAAAGAGCCTGTACTTGTGTTCGAGAAGCTTTGCCCTGGAGAGTGCTCGCTTGCAGAGAGACGCGTCCACCCTGACTCTGGGCAGGTGCATAGCAGAACTGTGGGAGCAAGTACAGGGCTCACTGTGAGGGGCGGTCACAAGGATAAGCACCACCTGGATAACTGCAGCAGTGCCTTTGCCTGGGGTAGGTTGAAGGGCGGTGGCTGCCATGTGGAAAAGGTCAAGGACAGTAATAATTATAGCAGAGAAAACTTCATTTGCCTTCAGAGGGCAAAATCCAAGGGCCTCAGGTTGAGCAGGAGCTTTGAGAGGCTCCGATCAAACTATTCCAGTGTCACCAGCCAGACTCTGCCTCCAGGATGAGGGGAACCTGGAAAAGGGACCGTTGATCAGGACTGGACAGAACATGACATTAAAAACACTTTTTAAAAAAAGCATATTTACTCCTGTCATGAGTCCTCCAGAGAAGCATTATTAGGTCAACTTTTTTTAAGGAAAGAGACTGAGCTCAGAGCAGCAAGTTCACACAGCAATAGGACAGCTGGGCAGAAATCAACCTTCTTGTCAGGAGGTTCCCGCTGGGTCTGCTCAAGCCCATTTCCCAGCAGAACTGGAAGAGATTGCTGTGGAGGGCGCTGGCTATCGCTTTGAGTTATGTAGTTCATAGAATTCCAGAGCAGTGTACTACTTTCTCCTTTTGTAAAGAGTGAGTCAACACAAGTCTTACTCAGGCATATTTTTGTGTGAAAAATTATACACTGGGACAAAGGGCTTGAGGTCTCTCGTTCAGCTAATGGGAAATTTCCTCCGAATCCCTGCCATCAGGGGAGGCCTCCTCAGAAAAAAAAAACAAATCTGCTATTTGTTTTCACTGCTGAAGGAAGCACAAGCGAGGCTCGGTAGCACGGGGCAGGCGTTGGGACTAGAGGAAGCATTGTGAAAATGAAACAGCAAAGCCGCTCTGCACACACCACACGCATCCTGTGGTCTCTGCACCGCCTTTTGTGCTCAGAACAACTCCTAGGGCCTGTGGAAGAAAGAGGTTTGGGACTTGTACAGGGAGCTCCAGAACTATAAATGGGTAGCAGGCCCTTGAGAACATGCTCGCAATCACTAGCAATCAGAGAAATGAAAACCAAAACCACTAGGGGTTACTACCTCATACCCATGGGGATGGCGATTACATTAAAACAATGTTTTAAAAATTGGAAAACAAAACCTGGAAAATAACAAATGCTAGCAAATCTGTGGAGCAATTAGAATGTTCGTGGGACTACAAAATGGTGAAGGCCGCTGGAGGACGACAGCAGGAAGTTCAGTAAAAAAAAGTTAAAACTAGAAGTAAAATAGGCAATTACCAGGAATTCCATTTCTGGGGTAAAAGAATGGAAAGCAGGGACTTACACACGTATCTCTACGCCCGATGTTTATGGCACCATCATTCACACCTGCCAAAAGGTGTGAGCAGCCTGCGCCTACGGACTGAGGAAAGGGCAAAAGGAGGGTGGTGCGTGCCTGCAACAGGACACATTTGCTTTTGTTTTTGTTTTCTTCTGTATTTTAGGGAAGGGTCTACAGGGGTTCAGGGTCTCACTACTAGATTGGACTCTTTGTGATCCTCCTGTTTACAGCCTCCCAAGTGCTGGGATTACAGTCGAGCGCCACCACGCCCAGTCTCAATCGCCGGCTCATCGCGCTCCGGGGACGGGGTCGGTGCAGCAACAGGATGTATTTGAATTTAGGAAAAGAAGTGTGGTGAAAGTCATAACCTTGAGTTACAAACATTGAAGATAATTATGGTGAGTGGGAAAAGCTCCTAAGGGTAGGCACTTCCTGATCTCACTCATGTGATGACCCTAGAATACTTGTATTTATAGACACAGAAAGCAGACTGGTGGTTTCCACAGGCTGCCAACCTGCCTGTGGACGAGAGAATAAGTAATTGTTTAATGTGTGAGCAGCATCATTTGGGACAATAACAAGATTCTGAGTCTGGATGGAGGTGATGGTTACATAATAATGTCAATCCATGATTCATAGTGTAGTGCTTGGATTAAGGGTATGTGGTTGGGTCACCGTGGATTAAGGGTCAGTCTACTGGTTGGTTTGGCTTCACCCTAATCCCAGTAGACTGTATGCAGCATAAAGGACAGAAGGAGGCTTGTCTCACTTTCTTGTTGCTTTGTCTTCCTCCACCGTGAACAGTTGTGCCTGACTAGTCTTTGGAGCGAGGTGATTATGGAATGAAACCTCTACAAACTATAAGCTCAACAAACTTCCTCCTTTGACTTTGGCATCAGGTATGTTGACTCAGCAATGAGAGAGAAGTCACTAAGCTAGTTATAAAATCCCTCCACATACGTGAAGTATTTTCAATAGAATCATAGAAACAGAAAGTAGAATGGTGGTTGTCAGGAGATAGAGAGGGGGAGGTAGGTTATTTAATGGGTCCAGAGTTTCATGACAAGAATTGTGCCATGTGATGGCCTTGGTTGCACAGCATTATGAATGTAGGAATTCAGCTGAACTGTACACTTTAAAAATGTTTAAGATGGTAGCCAAGGGACCGGGGAGATGGCTCAATAGAATAAGCACTTCCTCGCCAAGTGCAAGGGCCTGAGTTCAATCCCCGGTTCCGCAAAAAAAAAAAAAAAGATGGTAGCCATGTATAGTGACTGTATCTGTAATAATGCCAATCCACTTCATGCCACTGAACTTAAAAGACTTAAAGTGGTAAAATTTGAAGTATGTGCTTTTCCATGTAAAATAAATTTTATGTTGGAGGCTTCAGAGGAGCATTGGATCAACATATAGCTAAGTCTCAAAAATCAATTAAATCAGTAAAAAGAAAAATATTACAGACTTCTGAGATGATAGCAACAAACAACAGATGAACAAGGAGCTTATACAAGGTGTGGTTAAAAGCACAATGAATGATGGCAATTTTTAAAAGACCAGTGTTGGGATTATAACTATAATAGCCGAAATAGCTTGGTCTGAGCCTCTCAAGGCTTCTGCTCAACCTCCTCTGAGGCCCTTGAGCTTGCTTTCAGAAGGTAAATGAAGTTTTCTCTGCTACAATTATTACACTGGCAGGAGTTTGAGACCAGCCTGGGTTTGTACTGAGCTCAAGACTGATCAGAAAAGAAGAAGAAGAAGAAGAAGAAGAAGAAGAAGAAGAAGAAGAAGAAGAAGAAGAAGAAGAAGAAGAAGAAGAAGAAGAAGAAGAAGAA
>NW_004524685.1:5666015-5684849 GCF_000260255.1 Octodon degus | reverse complement strand
AAAAAAAAGAGAAAGAAAACTGAAAAACCATTTTACTACAGTAAAAGACACATTGCCCAGAATGATGGGATAAAAATGTGAGTATTTTGCAAGGGTAAGTATTTTGTGGATGATCAATGGCACTGTATTTTTTACTGTAATAAGTTATTTTGCTTAAATGTTTACTGTATTTTTTTCAATCACCCCTCATTAATGAAATGCTTATGGCAATTTCTGTCAAATAAAAACAATAAGGGTTGTTTTCATCCACTTTATTCACAAGATCTGGCACCATACAATTCTGGCTTTTCCTTAACGTCAAAAGAATGAAAAGTAAATGCTCTTAACTAATTCAGGATATCAAGGTAGCCAGGACAGCACGACTAAAGACACTCATGAAAGTGGAATTACATGGGCTGGGGAGATAGTTCAGCAGTCTAAGCACCTGCCTGGTAAGTGCGAGGACCCAGGTTCAAACCCTGGTACCACATGCCACGCTGGCTCCAGAACCCAGGGCATGGCCACCAAAACTGGGTGTGGTAGCACATGCCTGTAATCCCAGCCCTGGGGAGGTTGACACAGGAGGATCACTACAAGTCTAAGCTACATAACAAGACCCTGTACCAAAGAAAGGAAGAAAGAAAGGGGGAATTCCAGAACTACTTCAAAAAGTGGCAAGGTTCATGAGATTAGTGGGTTGGAAGCAAGGTGGAGTATTTTGATGTGAATTCATGACAACATATCTTTTACTGTAATACATTTTTAAAAAATTTAAACATTCATCATAGCTTTCCATCATATACCATGTATGAGCCCCCCTTTAAGTAGATCAGTGTGCTACCCATGAAGTCAACAGGCAGTAGAATTCCAGGAGATGAAAGGAACCAGTAAAGTAAGAAAGGATACAAATGACAACACTTAGAGCCTCTGGTATTATCCCAAGGATGTGAGGATTCCACAAAGGCTCACAAGACTGGGGCCTCACCAGGCTAACATTGGTATGTGGCATCATATTTGTGTAGTAAAGAGATCTCATACTGGGTGGCATCTCATCGGACTTTCTGAGCAGGAAACAACCTCCTCATGGGACTGTTTGGTTGGGCCTCACTGATCAGGTGTAACTCTCCCTCTCACACATGTGCTGGCTCACCTAGGACCCCCCCACCCCCTCCCAACCAAAATAAGAAACAGAGAGGATGGTTGATGTCTCCCTGAAACACTGGGGTAAGTTTAATAGGGGGAGCAGTGCTCCCAGGGGCACTTGTTAGAAGGATTCTGAGTCTAGAAGCACAGCTTAGTTACCACGGCTAGTGTTAAAAGTGAGCACCGGGTCAAAGAAAGGCAACACACATGGGAGGTGTGGCAGAAGACGCTCATTGGCTGGGTAGAGTTCCTCAAGTGGAGGAATTAACAAGTTGATAAATTGGTGGGAAAAGATAAGGGTTAGCCTAGAGGAAGTAGAGTCAGAATGAGGGGCTGGAGCTTTTATGGCTGTTTGCATTTGTGTCTAGGAAACACGGAGCACTAGCCTGGGTATCCCAGCCATGGAATGGTATGGATGGGAGCTTCCTCCTCTGGCTCCTAAGTGTCCATTAGAAGAAAAGGGGAAAGAGCAAGTGCTTCACAGAGCCCGCTCTGAAATGTGTGATGGAATTTTAGTTCTCTGAAAACCTACTAGACACTATTTTGCTAATATCATAAACTCATTTTGTAACAGTCACAGTTATAACCATAGACTCATAAAGACAATTATGAAGACAAAACTAGGACACATTATGCAAATAGAGAATGTTTACTAAAGTCTTGCTAAACTAACGTTATCATGTCCTAATTCTAACGCCCAATAAGCCTTGACCTTGCCAAGCCAGAAAGGTCCCTGTGACTATTGCAGGTAGAGGAGCTTCAAGCTGAAGGCTGAACTCATCTGTAGCCTGACGTCCTTTCGGCCTTGATCTGATTTCCCATGGTTGACTTGGTAATAGAATTTGTAGCAATAATGTGCTATCGTGTCCTATAAATCTTCATGTATTTAACATTTGACTTTATTATTATGGGCCTTGTGGACTGAGCATTAGTTTCCAGGTAGGTAGTTCTTTCCATGATTCTTGCTGTCCTTACCCCATTTGCATGAAGCTGTGTGTTTTGATGACAGTACAAATAAACACAGTAATAGACACCTACCTACGTTACAAATTGTAAACTTTGATGAGAGACTCCATATTTTATTTCACTTAATATAGTTTATGGGATGGAAAAATAAAAGAAGCAAAAAAAAATGTGCTAAAATTAGTTGAGAAAAAAAGCTTAGCTGATGAGTTTTAATTAAATGCCAATATTTGAAACCCAAATCACAACCCAAAAATTCTGTTAAGGAGAATGCACTGTACACATCAGGGAGAACTGTATCTCGGAAGAATCATGATTCAACTCAAACCTAGGACTCCCTTGACTAGTGAGTTAGTTCATTAACCTATAAAGGAAATTAGAATGGAACTTCTTTTCCTACTACTGTTAGATTAATCCTGGATAAATCAAGATGGGTAAATCAAGGTACTGCTATGGTTCGATACTCCCCTGAATTCATGTGCTAGAAATTCAATTCTTAAAGCCATATGTTAATGGTACTTGGAAATGAGCCATTTAGAAAGTGAATGAATTAGTCTATTCATGAATTAATAGGTAACAGGTTATCAAGGGACTCAGCTCTGTTAGAAAATCAAGCTTTCTTTCTCTGTCACATGCCCCTCTCTCTCCATGTTATACCTGTGGCGTAGCACACAGTCCCCATCCACAACAAAGTCCTCACCAAGTGCGACCCCTCATCCTTGGGGCTCCCAGAGTCCAGAATCATTAACTGAATAAACGTTCATGCCTTGTAAATTACCTATCTGCTGGGTAGATGGCTCTGTAGAATAAACACTTCCCTGGCAAACGCAAGGGCCTGAGTTCAATCCCCGGTTCTGAAAAAAAAAAAAAAAAATAGACTTGTTGCCAATGGGATGAATAATTTCTACGTGCACTCTAGGTACGTAGCTTATAAATTATCTAGCCTGTGATCTTCAGCTACAGCAACAGAAAACAGACCAACCAGGGTGGTGTTTTCTCATGTAGCAATGAAGGTGTGGAAATGAGAACTGGTTGACCAGCTCACATACGCTGAGCACTTCACAAGATTGAGGACAGTGGGCTGGAGGTGAAGAAGAGCTCAGTGGGCCTGGAAGTGACATCAGACCACAGGAGCTGTCCGCACAAGAGAACCAGGGCTCCTAAAGCAGCGCCTTACAGTCACAGTTGTCTGGTGGCTGGGCCTTCTGGGTTCGAGTAACTCTGTTGCTTGAAAACTCAACCTAAGTGTGAAGTGGAAGCATTGTAAATAAATCTATCATAAGCCATTATGTGCTGCTTTTCTTTTTAACCTCTATTGCATTTCAAAGTGAAAGTCTGTATTTTAGGCTCTTCTTTTGCTTCCTTGGGGGAAATTCTCCACAACTGCAG
The DNA here is from genome assembly GCF_000260255.1 of Octodon degus. Taxonomy (NCBI): domain Eukaryota; kingdom Metazoa; phylum Chordata; class Mammalia; order Rodentia; family Octodontidae; genus Octodon; species Octodon degus. Next base: position 5,681,375 of record NW_004524685.1, on the reverse strand, counting down.
AAAGTCCGTGACAGTTCTCCTACCTCTGTAGGAGTGTATATTCTCACATTCTGGTCTATAAGAAGCTGGGGCCTGGGATCAGGTTGTCTCTGGGACAGTGACTAGCCTAAGAGCTATTGATGGTGCTGTGGTGACTGCTCTTCCTTCCATCCCTTATATTCCACCCAGAACATTTTTTTAAAAAAATTTGAGTTTACATAAATTAATTACCACTAGCTATCTCCAGACTAAATTATCTGCTGTTGTTCCCTAAGAAAAAGACATGCCAATCTAGCATCCCTCATCTACCCACTCCCCTTCCCCTCACTCCCCCCCCTGTAATAATCCTGAGCCTGAAAACCATCTGGCTAAAGGAGGATGCTTTTCTTTGACAAGAAAATGAACAATTTGTTAGTTTTTAACTGAATGAAAGCAATTCCTCACACTTCTTTCAGAAATAGCAAAAGCAGGAAAAAGAGTAGTAGAAAAAGGATTGCAAATATCGTCAGTATGTAGAAGTTTGCATATTTAACAGGAACAGGGCTCTGAGCCTTTCTGCACACCACTGCAGATGAGGATCCACGACCTTGTTCCTGTCTTGTGTATTTGCTATCTCTCTTATATCAGATTACTATTTTCATTTTTATATGTTGTTTATTCTAAAGACAATAAAAAATTTTTAAAAACATCTTGCATATTTTTCTCTTCATATTGTTGCCCCGATTGCCAGGTATAAGCATACATTGTGCTTTGGACTTATTGTTCTAGTTCCCTTCAGCACTGCCATGGCTTGGCTTTGGATGGCCCCCCAAGGCTTCTATGTGGAAGGCTTAATCCCCAGCTGGTTGAATTACTGGGAGCCAGTGGAGTCTTTAGAAGACGGAGGAGGTAGGTCACTGGGGACAGGCCCTCACAGGGGGGTTGGCACCTGGTGCCTTCCTCTTTGTCTCTGTTTTCTGGGCACTATTAGGTGAGCCACTTTGCTCCACAGTATGCTCCATGCTATGCTGCCTCACTGCAGGACTAAAGCAAGGAGACCAAGTGACCATGGGCACAATCTCTGCAACCGTGAGCCCCACAACTTTTCCTCCTTTTCAATTCATTTTTATCAGTTATTTTGGTACAGCACTGGCAAGCTGACTGATAACACGTACCATCCCAGCAAAAAATGAACTGCAGAATACTTAGCAATTCCCATATCTTTCTCCCTGTGGAAAGGCAACAAAATTTAAATCTTGGAAGTGATCTTACAAAACCCTCTCCTGACCAAATGACCCTCGCCAAGCTGCATCTCGTGACCAGACCCTGCTCCTGTTCTGGCTGCAGCTGTCTTCCTGATTCTCCAAGCCCTGTAGCTGTGAGCCAGTCCCACTGTCTCCTCCCACTGGCCTACCCAGCCATCCCCACACTGGTGTAAAGGCGAGGAAAGGGAAGGCCAGAGAAAGGAAGCAGCCAAACAGGAAAACAGAGAACAGGGTTTCAATCTCCCCAAAACTGCAGACACCAGCCCCTGCTCCTGTTCTGGCTGCAACCATCTCCCTGCTTCACCAAGCCCTGTAGCCATGAGCCAATCGCATTCTTCTCCCAGTGAATGCTGGGAACTGTAGGGGGCCTCAGGGAGAAACACAGCAGTGCAATAGACCAGTGGCAGGTGCTATGAGCTGCCGGGGACAGTGTGGGCTTCTGCTGTCCTATGTCTTTCTGCATGGGAAAGTAACACTGGGAGCCCTGAGGCAAAACCTTCACTGGCTGGACTGAGCTCCAAGTTTAAATAATCAGTCCTTCCCTGGGATGGTGTCTAAGCAAGCTCTTTCTCCAGGGTTACAGTGGGTGGCATAGCAGAGTTGCTCACCAGCTATTGCCTGTGGAGAGACTCATATCAGATTACTAACCATCCCTTCACCCGGCCCTGTGGGAATGTGTGTCCAATCCTATGAAGAACACCAGAGATGGCTTCTAGTGAGGAGCACAGGGTAAACAGTAAAGATCCAAGCCGGGAGCCACATTCACCACTGGCCATCTATACAGCCTGGAGCAATGCTCTTGACACTAGCTACACCCGTGTTCTCCTCTGTGAAATGGGGCTTGTGCTGCACCTTCTGCACGTTCTTTATTGATAGAAAGCAAATGATAACACCACAGGCCTAACTGGATTAGTGTGGCAGTGAGGCTAGGTAAACGCTGAAAGGTGCTAAGCATAGGGGGCGGTATACAGCAGGTGCTCCATAAACCATCACTGCAGGGAGGATGACAATATGAAGAGGGTGTAGAAAATATCATTCAGTTTAGGCTGCGGCATGACACCAACTCTAGGTGAGAAGGGTTCTTCTCGGTATTGTGCAGTCCACTTCACAAAGGCTAAAAGCCTTGCAATACTTGGTCTGAACTCGGTTTATGGGACTACACTAGTTAGCTCTGTATATCTGAAGTTCCCATAGGCATGACATATTAATGTTAGGCATCTTAACTCTTGTTCACCCTCATGTCAACTCTGCCCTTCTTTCTGTGTTCATTTAACATTACCGATGCCTCCTGCAAGCCAGCATCCTGAAGCCTCTTCCATCCTCTGCCTGCCCAACCATTCCGCCCACAGAATATGTCCTAAACCCACTGTCCCTGCCCGGACCAGATTACTCTCACCTTATATCAAGCCTGGGCTTCTCCCTTCTGTGCTATTCCAGGATTCATCCGTCATTCTTTCTCCCTAACCTCTTCGACCTCTGCTCCACCCATCACAGGCCTTTGCCACAGTGATTTCTCTGGAAAGCAATTTTATCATCTCACCGCTGTGACTAAGCCCCTGCAATACTTCCATATTCATAAAGGGATTAGCTCCAAACTCCTCTGCCCAGCACATGGACTGCACGTGCTCAAGCCCTCCCTTCTCATGCCACCTCCACTCCTGTCGGTCTTTCACCGTTGCCCCATGTGCCAGCGATAGAAAACACCTCATAAAGCAAGCGCATTGTAGTAGACTATAACCTGCGCCCCTGCCTCCTGGGGCTCACCCTCTCACTCGGTCCCCATCTCCTGACACTAGGGTTGGTTTGTGTGATCACTACTGTGGCAAGGGTGAGAGCACGTCACCTCTGAGCTTAGGTTATAAATCACCATGGTTTCTACCTTGGATATTCTCAGATCATTCATTCAAGGAAACTGGCGCCGTGGCATGTGAGGAGTCTCTCTGTAGAGGCCGTGTGAGGAGGAACTGAAGTCTCCCCCAGCAATCGCTGCTTCTCCAGCCCCTGCTGACACACTGATGGCAGAGTTAGGAGAGCCAATGAGGTAGAGTCAGCTCACTGAGACCCTTGGATTCATGCCCCTTAAATATTGTGTGGGAACTTAGACACATTATTTTAAACTATTGATTGGGAACAATTTCTGATACTTGTGATGTCGCGCGCGGCCTTGCCTGCAAGAACGACGCGACCACTGGTTGGTTTTCTGCGCAGCTCTTTATTGTTCTCTTGCATCCGTCTTCTCTCTCCCGAGGCCCCTGCTCTTAGCTTATAAGTCCCAGGGCTTCCAACCATGGGGTGCCACGTGTGTAGTGCCCATTGGTCCAGGTATGTGGAAGCAATGCATTAGCCCAAGCCTTGGCCATATATGGAGTTGTTTACTCCAGGAGCGCTCACCCCTTGAGGGGGTGGAAGGCGGAAACCGGTGCCATCCTAGGGCGCGGCTACACGCAGCTCCCTACATTGTGACACTTTGACCTCCTTACCCTTGGATATTCCCTTCTATGTGCACATACCTATCAGCCACTGGCACCAGGAAGCTTTATCTAAAGGCTATCACTTGCTCTGTAAAGATGTTCCACTCTTCCTCCCTACTGGATCAGTCATTTGTGCTCACACAGCACTCAGGTCCACCGCAGCGCTGTCACATTGTCCTGTGCAGTAGCCTGAATAAAGTCCCCATGAAGACATCCACAGCCTAAATCCAAAAACCTGTGCCTGTTATGGGATATGGCAAAAAGGACTTTGAAGGAAGATTAAAGTTAGCATTCTAAAAAGAGAAATTATTCTGGATTATTTTTGTGGGCCCAATATCAACAGGAAGGTCCGCCAGAAGAGTCAGAGTGAGAGGAGAAGGCCATGTGATGACAGAAACAGAAATTAGAATGATGAGCTCTGAAGATGGATGAAGTGACTACAAGCCACAAATAGAGATAGCCATTAGAAGCTCATTAAAAAGCAAGAAAATGAGTATGCCTTTAGAGCAATCAGAAAGGACGTAGCCTTCTGGTATGATTCAGTCAAAGAAGATCCATTCCAAATGTCTGACTTCCAGAAGTGTGAGAGAATAAATGGGTGTTGCGTTGAGCCAATACATTTGTGATAATTTGTGATATAAACATTGGCAATGAATACAACCTGCCTACAAAATCACAAGGCAATGTTATCTTACAGAACCAAAATCATATATGTGGTTGTTGACTGAAATGTCCTCGTGTGGTATAATTCTATATTTCATGATATAAGCAAATCTAATAGCTTGCTTCAAGAAATTTTCCCCTGGAAAAATGTCATGACTTTTCTGCTGCAGGGCTAGCTTATAAATTTCTTTTCTTCATGCATACATTTTTCAATATCTCCTGTGTTTAAAATTTCCCACCAGAATGGTACATTTATTATAATTAATCAATTTACATTGACACATCATTATTGCCCAAAGTCCATAGTTTATATTATGGTTCATGCTTGGTGTTATATATTCTATGGGTTTGCATCAATTCAGAATTCCTGTCTACTAACAAAAATCTCAAGTCTTGAAACAGCCACACAGTTTCTTCACCAGTAGATCAAAAGGTTGGGAGGATTTGCTCAGTTCTGCAATCAGCACATATTTAATTCTAGGTGTTAGGAGCACAGTTTTAAACAATACTTCATGCCCTTATAGATTCAAGAAGAGAAGTTGCACAAAGAGCAAAATAACTTAGAAAAATATACAGCAGAGGTGGCAAAATGGATTTTAAAAGAGATTAAATTAACACAGTGACAAAAGATATGGAGAAAAGTAAAACAAGAATGAGGGGCAGTGTGTATGAGCATGAGGGTGAAAGAAAAAATAGCAGTTTTCTAGGGCTGGCGAGATAGTTCAGTGGACTAAGCGCCTGCTTAGGTAAGTGCAGGGGCCAGGGTTTGATCCCTGGTACCACGTGCCATGCCAGCCACACCTCCAGGGCACACTAAGCCAGCAATGGATTCTGGGCATAGTGGTGCAGGCCTGTAATCCCAGCACTAGAGAGGCAGAAAACAGGAGGATCACTAGGAGTCCGAGCTGCAGTGAGACTCTGCACAAAAAAAAAAAAAAAAAAAAATCAGTTATCTTAGGTTTCTTACAGAGGTCTTCATTCAGAAGATGAGTTGGAAAAAGTCCAGAGAAAGTACCAGAACCCCTAAATCATTGGAGGGAGAATTTCTCAAGAGTAAGAACAAGGGCCTGGGAAGATAGCTCAGTAGAATAAGTACTTGCCTGGCAAGCACAGGGTCCTGAGTTTAATCCTCAGTACTGGGGGGGGGGGAAGAAAGAAGAAAAAGAATGTAAACAGCAAGTGCGAAATTCCTGAGGTAAGAGCATGGTCAGTCGCTGTGTGCTTGCAGATTGACGAGGAAGCCAAGGTGGCGGGAGCGAAGTACGGAGATGTGGAAGTGGTGGGGCACTTCCCAGCGTGTGAGGGCCCTGGGTCTAACCCCAGGATGACAAAATCAAATCAAAACAAAACAAAACAAAAGTCAGGAGTGAAGAGAAGATACCACATAATACAGATCTGGGGGCTTGGTACTATAGACCAGCTTTGTCCACTAGAAAGATAATGCATGCCACAAATATCAACCACCTATGTCATTTTATATTTTCTGTTAGTCACACTAAAAAGTGAGACATGTAGGATTAATTTTTAACACTAGAGTTTATCTGGAAAATATTTTACTTTTAGTTTTCGAAGGCATGTTTGCTAAACATAAAATTCAGTGAGGACAGATCTTTTTTTTCTTTCAGTCCTTTGAATTAATTAGTCTAGTTTCTTACTCATTTGCTTTTTATTTTCTAATGTGGAATAAGATGCTATTTAACTTTGCCCTTCCATAACTAATATTTTTATGCATATGCTTTAATGATTTTTTTCTTTACAATTAGTTTTGGACAATTTCATTTTTGTGTATCTTGGTATGATTTTATTCAAATTTCTTGGGCAAAAAGTTCATTTTTCTTGGAAATATGGTGCTATAATTTCAACTAAATTCAGAAACTTTAAATCTTAAAAAATATATATATCATGTCTGTATCTTACACTCTGAATAACTACTATAAAGACAACAATATAAAATGTATTATTATAACTATTTTATTAACCTGTTTCAAAACAGTCTCATTGCTACTTCTTTCACATTAAAATTAATTTAAAAAACAGTAGAGTTTATGTATCCAATATATCCAAAATATTATGATGTATATAATGAAAATTATTTTTTTTTAATTTTTACAAATCTTTTATTTATTTGGTACAGGGTCTCACTATGCAGCTCAGACTCATAGTGATTCTCCCATCTCAGCCTCCCCAGCTTTGGGATTACAGGCATGTGCCACCAGGACAGGTTTCAGTGGCTGGCATGACTTCTGGGGCCTGTGCAGCATGTGGTATCAGGGATTGAACCCAGGTCCTTGTGCTTGCTAGGTAGGCGCTTAGACCCCCAAGCTATCTCCCCAGCTCTATAATGAAAATTATTATTGAGATGTTCGATATTATTATGTTCAAACTAAGTCTTTAAAATCCAGTGTGCAGTTTACATCTCAATTCTAATGGGTCACATCTCATGCACCGTACTGCCACCCATGACCAGTGGTAACTACCACAGACAGTGTAACTGTAGAGCTGTCACAGGACTCATCTACGGCTTTTAGCTTTGAGGAAATACAGAACCTGGAAGAGTTTAGAGAAAAGGAATGGCATGATCTAAATTGCATTAAAGGACCTTTTGGGTTGTTTTCTTGAGGGAGGCTACAAGGTTGAAGAACAATGCAGAAGGAGCAGAGGGCAAGCCCTGGTAGTGTTGCAGGTAAGAGAGAGTGGAGGTTCCCACCCTTACAGGAACAGTGAAGTGGAAGAAAGGTTGAACTAAGGGCATATTTAGAAGGTGGAGCCAACACTCTTTTCTGGCTGGCTGGCTGACTGGGTCATGACAGCAAGGTGGACATCAAAGACGGTGCAGTGGAACGAACAGTACAGATGGCTTCCTGGATTGTAATCACTCACTCATGGCACTTAACTCTTCAGAGCCCAGGTATCCCTCTGCAAAATGGAGACAATCTTTTAGAGGAGCCTCCCATACAGAAGCCCCGAGGCGAGAGCATGCCAGGTCTGCTCAGGGAAGCACATGGCATCTGGAAAGTGAGGAAGAAAGGGGCAGGCACCATGGCCAGAGGGTGACCAGAAGATGGGCTCAAAGGGACTGTGTTGCTCTTTCTACCATTTCAGGGAATGCAGAGTATCATGAGTGAACACACCAACAAAGTCTGTGGTGGATAAAACACAGCTTTGTCTCTTTGACTCTTTGAGACCATGGCAAAAATAAACAAAGCTTGATGTTGGTGAAAACACTGGAAACACAAGCGGGAAGCAGAGGGTTCTAACACACTGCACATGGGTGCTGTAGGGGACAGTTACTGTGAGGTGTGGGATGTGGGACTCAGGCAAGAAGACAGCAAGTTTGGGCTTAGCCTGAGCAACTTAGAAACTTAGTGAGACCTTATCTCAAAATAAAATATAAATAAATATAAAGGCCTGCAGAAGTAGCTGAGTATGAAGGCTGGGACCAGGACCACAACAATAAAAACTTAAGGAAAAGAAACAAAATTATTTCCAAAGCCCAGACTACACCATGAGTCAGAACTCTCTTAAATAAAGCACTAGAAAAAAAAATTTATTCAATAATTACTGACAGTAAGGCAAAGACAGAGCTCTACTAAGAATTATGCAGAGGTGATGGGGTGTTCAAATTTAAAAAAAAAATGAAGCACCAGAAGGGCATCGTGGTTTCTTATGGAGAAAGAAAGGTGAAAACTTGCCGTGTTGGTCAGTGGAAATGCAGTTTAGCCCAATTGCATCTGCTGTCTGGCAATACTGAAGTCAGGATTCTGTGCATCAACAGAGATGGGACATAAAAAGAAGAAAGATGTGCTATCCACACGGACCAACTCTCTATGATGAATGTCGTCATTATGTACTGCAAACAAGTATTAATAAACAATTAAATTTTTTTTAAAAAACCAGACACTGAGAGATAGAGGTCCTGTCATTCTTGGCATTTATATTTCAAAGAAATGGCTTTCAGGTCCTTGAGGGAGATGCTCCTGGGTTGTAGGACATATATATGTTTATCTTGAAAGAGCAGAGGTAGAACTCCTAATTGTAATCCCTTTTAGTAAATGTTCTAAGAAAAGGAGGCAAGAGGCTAAGCGTCTCCAGAGAAGAGCTCAAAGGGGTGTTGGTCTTCCATGGGACAAGGCTCAGGTCGTTAGAAGCTGTGTTAGAGTATAGTCAGCTCTCATAGTGCAAAGGCTTGAACATGTTTGTCCCATGAATTTCTGCAGTTCTCAAAAAAAATCATATTGTGTGTGGGCATTTTTGTTTTCATATCTACAGATATAATTTGCCTAACAGTTATTGAAAGTGTAGTCACTCTGAGGTAAGAGAGTTCTTTTAATTTGCTCCAAAAAGAGAAACCTATAGAATAGCTCTTCCATGAAGGGAATGAAGTCTTAGCTTTAGGGTCCCTCCATTGTGTGAGCCACTTTTAACTTTCTTCAGGCTTAATTTTTATATTCTCACTCTGATTTTCATTTCCCTACGAAGAATGCTCCAAACTGTAAAAGCTTTGGAACCTGTAAGACCCAGAAGTCCCCCTTCATAGGAAGAACATTCCATCTCAGACCTATCCTGGGAATAAAAATAACTGCCTTGGGTGAAAGTGTGGGAGCGGCCCTGGCACTCCCATGTGATAAGTACACTGACCAGGGCCAGTCATTTACTCAACAGGAAGAGCAGCCAACACCTACCCAGCTGGTGTTCTTTAGAAAGGTGAAGTTAAACAAAGAGGATTACACCAGAAGATTTATATGTTTATCCTTCCCAACCTGCTGATCATAAAATTGGATGTTTTCATTTTTTAGATAAACTTTATTATTAGAGCACTTTTAGATTTACAATAAAATTGTGCAGAAGACATAGGATGTCTTATAAATTTCTTGTCCTCATACATGCATTTTCAATATCGCCTGTATTTAATATTTCTCACCATAGTGGTATATTTGTTATAATTATTTTGTTATAATTGTTACATTGACACATCATGATCACCTGAAGTCCAGAGTTTACATTATTGTTCATGCTTGATTTTATAACTTCTATGGGTTTGGGCAAATTAATAATTATATGGACCCACAATTCTTTTCCAGAATGCCATATACTTGGAATTATTCCATATGTAGAATTTTCAAGCTGGCTTATTTCACTTAGTAATATGCAAACAGATTTTATTCAGGTCTTCTTATGCTTTTATCACACAAAATACCTGAAAAAATAAAGTGTTAGGGTTAGATCTAAAAGATTCCCCCCAAATAAAAAACTAAACAAGGGCTGCAGAGATAGCTCAGTGGTCTAAGCGCCTGCATAGGCAAGTGCAAGGACCAGGGTTTGATCTCCAGTACATATGCCATACTGGCCCTACCCCAAGCACACCAAGCCAGCCAAGACCAGGCATGTTGGCTCATGCCTGTAATCTCAGTGCTGGGGAGGCTGAAACAGGAGGATCAGTACAAGTCTGAGCTGTATAGTGAGTCCCTATACCAAATAAATAATTCTTTTTTTTTTAATAACTCTTTTTTAAAGTTCTAAAACAAACAAAATGTTCTCCCAAAGTCTTATGTTCAGGGTTGGGGCTTAGTGGGAAGGGTGGATCACTGGGAGTGACTTGAAAGGGTATTTTCTGGTCCCTTGCTCCTCCCTTCTCGATCTGCTTCCAGGGCACCATGCAGCGATCCTGCACCAGGCACGGTCTCCTACCCTGCCTCCTTTGCCTTGGAGCTGGCATACCTGCGCTGAGTCCATGGAAACTGTGAGTGAACACAAATCTCTACTACTTTAAGATGCAGGTGTCAGCTGCCTTGTCCAGTGATGGAAAAGCTCACTAACATACCAACTAAAAGGAGAGAAGATTCACTTTTGCTCACAGTTTCAGAGATTCTATTCCATGGTCTCCTGGGTACAATGCTTCTTGGCCTGCAGTAGCACAGGGCATCTTGGTGTAAGGGTTTAGGGGAGCAAAACACTCAACTCATATGGGGGACAAGAAAGAGAAGAGAGAATGTGATTGTGGGAGTCATGGTTATATGTAAAATGTCCCCCAAAAGTTTCACATGTTTAGAGTTAGGGCTTAAAGAAAGTGATTGAATTGAGGGCATTAAACTCATAAGTAGACTAATTCATTGATAAATTCAGTGATCAGTGTGCTGTTAGGAGGTCGAGACACAGGTCGCTGGGGTCACGATCTTGCAGGGTGTCTTCTTGTCCCTGGCTCATCATTTTCCTATCTGCTTCCTAGGTGCCCATGCTTTCCCCCTTCCTGCACTTTCGCTATGTCATCTCTGCCTTGGACACAGCTGGCTATGGGTTGAACCCTCCGAACCATGAGCTGAAATAAACCACTTCTCCCTACATCGTGTATGTAGGTGTAATCTAGTGAGAGCAAAGTTACTAATACGACGTACTTCCTACTGTGTTCTGATTTCCTCTGGGAACTCAGACTATCGGATGGCTCTACCCTTATTCGGGGTGGCTTCATCACCTCAGTGCATTGTCCCACACACCAATCTTCTTTGGAAACCCCTCACAGACACACTCAGATGTGTGCTTTTCTAATGCTCTAGGCATTTCTCAATCTAATCAAGCTGACCAACCAATCAAGTTGTATCACGAGATTGTTGCCACCATTGGTGTTATTAATGCTCTGGGTTATGCACATTTCAGTAGGTGTGTATTTGTATCTGACACTGTAGTACTATAATTTTAACTTGCATTCCCTTGATGATGTAGTATGCAGAGCATCTCTTCATATGTTTATTTGTATCTGTTCATCATCTTAGGTTAAGTATCTGTTAGTCTTTGGATTAAATTTTAATTGAATTGTTATTTGTTATGGGTATTAATTTGTGATACATTATAATTACATTTATTTGGGGGGAATTGTGTATGTAGGTGTACTCTCCTAGTGAGAGCCAAGTTACTAATATGTTGAGCTTCCTCCTGTGTTCTGATTTTCTCTGGGAACCCAGACTATTAGATGGTTCTACTATCTCTCCTTTATTTTACTCTTTATTTATATTTTTGGTTTCTCTTATAAAAAAACCATACAATATTAACTTTCTGTGTCTGATTTATTTCATTTAACACTGTTTTTAAATCCATCTATTTTTCTACAAAGTATTTGAATTCATTGGTTTTTTTTAATAGAATAATACTGAAATAGGTAATGGCACCAAATACTTAAACTGCAATTTCTTTATCCACGTATCTGTTGATGGTCATTTAGACAGTTTCCATAATTTTGCTATTGTGAATTGTTTTGCTACAGGTATGTGGGTATCACTAGAGTATGATGTCTTCAGCTCTTCTAGGAAACTATCCAGGAGAGGTATAGCAGGGTCAAATGGAATTTCTATTTTTAACTTTTATGGGAATCTCCATATTGATTTCTGTAGTCACTGCATTACTTTATATCCTCTCCAATGAGGCAGAAGGGTTTCTCCCTAAATTCTTGGTTGTGTGTGTGTGTGTGTGTGTGTGTGTTATGATAACCACTCTTTCCAGAGTAAAATGTAATCTCAGAATTGTTTTGATTTGCATTTCCCTAAACGCTGAAGATGCTGAGCATTTTTTCATGCACTTACTGACCTTTTTCTTTTGGGAAGTATCTATTATTTATTTTATTTGCCCACTTCTTGATTGTATTGTTTGTTTGGGGATCTAATTTTTAGCAATTCTTTATTTTTTCTAAATAGTACTCTTCTACCAGAAGAGTTGCTGATAAAAATTCTTTTCCATTCTATAGTTTGCCTTTACAACCTATTGTTTCTTTTTCTGTGCCAAACTGTATTAATTTAATATAATCCCACCTGTAGCTTTATGGTATTATTTCTTGTGTATTGGTGTTCTGTTCAGGAAATCTTTTCCTATGCCTACGTCTTCACATGTTTTCCTTATTTTATCTTCTAGTTGTTTCAGTGTTTCTGTTTTTGTATGTATATCTTTGATCCATTTTTATTTGATTTTATACAAAGAGAGAGAGATGGACTAGTTTTCATTTTACAGCACATGGATAACCAGTTTTCCCAGCACCACTTATTAAGTGGGCAATATTTAATAGGGCAGTTTGTTTTATTATTGTTGTGCTATAAACATTCTTATCTTTTTGGATAATGATCTATTATCAAATGTGTCATTTGCAAATCTCAGTCTGTGGCATATTTTCCCATTCTTCTTACATTGTCTCTTGCAGAACAAAAGTTTTAATTTTAATGAAGTCTACTCTATTGTTTCAGTTACTTTTCACTCATTGCTGAAACAAAATACCCAACACCCCAAATTAAGGAAGGACAATTTTATTTAGCACACAGTTTGCGCAAGTTTCAGTCCACAATCAGCTGGCTCCAAGGCAGAGCAACATGTGGAAGAGGGCAGCAGCCCATGGCAGTGGAAAGCTGCAAGACATCAAGAGCAGAAAGGAGAAGCAGTGGCAGAAAGCAGGCCTCAGCCTCTCTCTTTTCCTTATATTGCATTCAGACCATATGCCCCAGGGTGAGTGTAGCACTCAAACCCACAATCCCAGCAGCTCTGACACCATAATCCCAGTATTAGATCATGAATTCATCTCAAACTCTAGAAGGCTGCCCCATGGCCACAAGAGGCTTTGTGGGGAATGTCTGGACCCAAACCATAACACTGATCTATTATTCCTTCTGTGGATCATATCTTTGCTATTGAATCTAAAACCTCATTTTCATAGTCATATAATTTAGCTTTTTTTCTACATTATCTTATAGGGATTTTATAGTTTTATTTTTTACCTTTGAATATGTGATCCATTTGGAGTTAATTTTTGTTTTCTAGTTTGGAAGGTTATTTATCATTAATTTAACTTTCTAAATAGATTTATCACTATTCAAATTGTCTATTTTTTCTTGTGTACATTTTGGCAGACCATGCCTTTTAAGGAGTTGATCCATTTTGTCTAGGTTATTAAAGTTGTGAGTGCAGACTTGTTCAATGTAACCATTTTATCACTCTTGATGATGATAAGATTCTCAATGTTTTTTCTTTCATTTTTGATATTTTATCTGCCCTTTCTTACTCTGCATGGTCAGCTGTTTATTGATTTTATTGATCTTTTAGGAGAACCAGCTTTGGGTTTAGCTGGCTTTCTTTGTTGATTTTTGCTTTTAATTTCATTGCTTTCTGCTCAATGGTCTTTTCTTCAACTTACTGTAGGTATAATTTAATCACTCTTTTTTCCCTAGTTTTCTAAGTGGAAGCTTAGATTATTGATTTTAGAACTTTGTTCACTTTTAATGCTTTGGATTTCTTTCTAAGCACTGCTTTCCTACAAATTTCAATGTGTTTTCACTCTCATTTGTTTCAAATAAAATATTTTTAATTTTTTTGATTCTTTGACCTATGTGTTATTCATAGGTTTTTAAATCATCTTTCTCTTATTTTGTTTCAGTTTAATTTTACTGTGATTTGAAAAGAGAAAATAGAAGACCAGAATGACAGGCATTCCAAGCATGACCCTAGTATTACATGCTGCTATCTTCAGTGCAGTTGCTTAGTTCACAGGTATCAGTATATATAGTTAGTCAATTAACTACTAGTTTCTAAAACCAGCTGAAGATTCTCAGGATCATTGCCTTACCCATCTTGTACATATAAATTTATAGTTTTCCCCCTGCCATGTTTCCTAGCTTTTCTCCTTGCCCTCTCTTCTACAATATTTAAATGGCAAAGGAATACCCATCTCCGACAAAACTAAACAAAAATAGGGGTTATAAATGAAGGACCATTTTGTATCTGCATATACAAAATAGTTAGGATAGACATACAGCTACTTTCTCTTAATTCAATGAGAAAAAATATTTGTTCTAATAGTGTTTGGACAGGATATCACGTCTGCATCTTGTACTATGAAAAACCACTACAAAGACAACAATATGCAATGTATTAATTATTGAAACTGTCCTACTAATCGGTTTTGAAGCTGTCTCATTGCTATTTGTTTCTCAATAAAATTAATAAAAAGGAAAGAAATGAAAAGAGAAAATATATGATTTCCGTGTTTTAATTTGTTCATGTGTACTTGATGACATAATATGTGGTCTGTCTTACTAAATGTTTCCTGTTAGCTTAAGAAGAATGTATATTTTGCTGTTATTGGCAGAAGTAGTCTATCAATGTGCACTACATATTATTATTGAGTGGTGATACTGAGTTCAACTGTGCCTCCCGGTTTTCTGCCTGCGGGTTCTATGTATTTCCCACAGAGATGTATTAAAATCTCCAAATATAATACTACTTCATCTAATTCCTCTTGCAATTCTGTCAGTTTTTGCCTTGTGGATTGTGATGTTGTGTTGTTTGGTTCATCTACATTCATGGTTGTTGCATCTTTTTTGTGTAGAGGCCTGATGTTTTTCCTTGCTATAAAATCTGTTTTGTGTGAAATTAATATTGCTATTGCTACATTCTTTGCATTAGTGTTTACAAGGCATGTCTTTTTCTACTCATTTCATTTTGACTTCCTCTATATTTACAAAATCTTTATGTGCCACTATAATTAAATTGAGTTTCAACAACATATAGCTAGGTCTTATTTTTGACTACCTGACACGATCTTTTAAATTGATGCATTTATATCATTTGATGTTCAAAATAATAATTTATAGTTAAATTAATTTATACTATATTTTCTACTGTTGTCTATTTATTGCTCTTGTTTTTGTTCCTGTTGTAAATTCTTGGGCAACCACTAAAAATATTTTCTGAAAAAAGTAGTTTAACTGTTGTACTGTAACGTCATGTACCTCGGTAGTGTCCCAAATTTTCTGATCAAGAAAAATACATATAGTTACTTCAAGTTTGCTTTTGAGTAGCAACATATCACTTCATGGGTAATGGGAGCATCAAAAAAATAATAATAACTTCCCCTTGTCTTTTGTATCAATATTGTTACTCAGTCCATTCACATTAGAATACATACTTGTGTGTATTTAATCTAATAAAATTGTTTCTGTTATTGTTTTTAATAACCTGTTTTCTATTACTTCAAT
>NW_004524685.1:5598363-5659525 GCF_000260255.1 Octodon degus | reverse complement strand
GGAGTGGTGGGGGGCGGCCCGAGGGGGTGGGAGAGGGTCCTGCCTATGCTGCGCCTGGGCTGGGACTGGTCCCGCTGGCGCAGGGTAGCAGGAAGCTCTCCACACACTCACCAGACCTGGGCTAGGACTGGGCTCTCTCAATTTTTGTTGGAGAAAGTATTTATGCTTCACTTTTGAAGGACAATTTTACATAATAGAGAATGCTAGGTGGTTTTTTTTTTTAATTGGTGGTGTCATTCTACTCTTCCTGCTTATATGACTTTTTGGAGAAGTACAATATAATTCTTATCTTTGCTTCTGAGTAGATAGATTTTATTCCTCTGGCTTCTATCAGAGTATCTTCATTACCTTTCACTTTCTGTTATTTAAAAATTATATGTTTAGTATAGCTATGCTGGCATTTTTCTGCTTCATGTTCTCTAAGATTCCCAAGGTCGGGCCCAGACAAAAGGTGGTGGATTCTGGGGCGCTAGCCTCAATGTGGCTACATCACTGCCTTTGGTACCCACAAGGAGTAGTGCTGAAGTAATGGGTAACTATGATTCCAGGGAGCCCTGTTTCCATCCAGGCATGTTTCTGCTGAGCTGCAGGAAGGAACTGATCCCCAAGCATTCCCCGTCATGTGGAACTACAGTGCAGAGAGGCGAAGTCATTCATTCAGTTGGCCAACCAAGAGGTTGGTAAACTTGGGACCATGCAGCGGACAGCATCAGCAGTAACAGCCACTCTTGGGATAACCTCTATTACATGGAATAACTTTGCTTTGCTCTAGGAAGGAAGGCTGTTGAATGTATCCCTACTGATGAAAATCTAAAGAGAGGTCACCTCCATGACACACTGGACTCACTGCTTTCCAAGACTAGTTCTATCTGATTTTTCCCCACTGTTTTAAACCAGCAAATATCTCCCTTGCCTGAGGGAGTATGAGTTGAGTATGGTAACTTGGATCCCGAGTGTTCTGACCAATAAAAGTATTCTATAAATATTAAAAAGAATGATCGACAAATAAATACTGTTACAGAAAATGATCACATTTATTATTAAATATAAAAAGTCAGTGACAGAATAATACCTGTGATAGCTTTCTATTTGTGTATTTAAAGTATATTTTGTGTGATTTGTACTTTATAGTTCACATTTTATCTTACTTTAGTTTTAACAAATGCTTACAGAATAACAATGAATACTTACCACGCTGGCAGTAGGAACTGGGATTGCGAAATTCTTATGGTTCTGGATTAGTTAATGATGATGAGTAAGTATTATTTTCATAATAAAAATACTAAATGTAAGAAAAAAAAAAAAGAAGAAAAATTAGTCACTCGGTGTACCAGATACTTGCCTGCCCCACCTCCTTAATTTTCTTGTCAGGGAAGAAAGAGATTCAAAGGCAGAAAACAGAGCAGGTTCCTTTTCAGAGCCAACCAATACTGTATCGACTGAGCTAGTTAGTCAGTGAGAAATAGACAGACTCAGCTATGCACAGCTAGGAGAGTTTGCATCAGCGTGAACTAAATGCCAGAGTCCAACCAGTCAATGAAAATCAAAAGAAGAGCTGAAAAGCGATCGTTGCTGTTTAAACCTCATGGGTTGTGAGAGGTGGGGGCGAGAGGCATGGAATTGTACTTAGGGCTTCGCCAGAGGGGGGCTGAGTGGAGGTGCAGAATCCAACAGCTAGGATGGAGGGAGCCTTCACAGCTACTCAGGCTTGCAGCAGTACCGCTGCCACTTCTACCACCTGCGGACAAGTTGCATTAAACTCACTTATAAGGAAGGCATGAAGGGAGAGGGGTTCTGGAAGAGAGAAAAAAGGGGTTCAGCAGGTTATGATGAGTAAAAGAGGCTAAACTGAGGCAGAACTTCACTCCTTAATCAAACTGGAATGGACTCCAGGAGATAGATTTTGTGAATTGTTACCTTTCTAAAAAGGCCCAGAATAAAGAAAGTCATTGTAAGTCATCAGAGAGGCAATAGATAAAGAATTAAAGGAATTAATGAAAAGGAAAACAAATGTCTTGGTAATAGCACACAAATTTCAGAAGTTTGCCACAGGGAGGAAGGGCATGCCGCAAACAACCAGAGATAGACTCATGCTTTTCGGGAGAACGTGCGAGGAAAACCGACTGAGTCAGAGGCAGCACGAGGGTCTATTTTCAGAAACCAGCAGCCTCAGATAGAAATGAGAAGCCAGGCAGTGTGCACACATTCGCCCTGAGCCCAAGTCCCCACAGCGATCTCCCTGGTTACAGCTGCACACACAGATAACAAATCACTATCTTCCCATCTGAGAATCTAAGATAAATATTGCATGGCAACATAATTCTTCTACAAAGAAAACTCGCACTAACTGGCATCCTGTCTCTGAGTTCAGGTTCCTTTTTCCACTCTCCCTGTTGATCTGCAGCTTCCAGTGCCAAAGTTGTTCCTCTCTTAGGAGCCCTGCTCATCATACTAAGTACCCCTGGACTGGCTTAGCTGTTAGAGAATCTTCTATCTTAGGAACAAATTACAAGAGGCAGAAATCAAGCCAGAAACTGCTTACTCTGATTACAAATATTATTTTCTCTGTGTTTCCTTTTAAACTAGAAATTATTTCAACTCAAGCCATCCATCCATATCCATCTAACCAGGACTGTCAGGCATTGTGCCAGGTGCTGGGGAGAAAGAGTCAAATAAGACATTTTAGAAGCAACCCTGAGTGTGGCCCTCTCTCTACCATAATAAGACCGTGAGCTCATTGTCTTATTCTACAAGTCTCAGTTTTAAAATGAAGCTGAAAAAAGATATCATTTGGAACTGTGTTGTGAAACAGAAGTGATGTATATGTTGATGGAAAGTGCAAAATGAAGATTCAGAGTTTTGACGGGTGGAGAGGAGTTGGTTAAACTAAGAAGGTAGGGGCCAGGGAGATAGCTCAGGGGCTTAAGCATCTGCCTGGCAAGTACAAGGTCCCAAGATCGATCTCTGGTACCTAAGAAGGTAGGCAGAACATTTCTGGGAAAGAGAGCAGTGTGTACTAAGGACAGATGTGTGAAAGGCCACTAAACATGGTTTTGGAAGAAGGTCTACATGGATGGAAGTAAAGAATGGGCTAAGAGGTCTGGATGGATGGGACAGCAAGGAAAACACCAGACAACAAAGAGCCTTGTGTGCTAATTAGGAAAGCTGAACTTGAGTCTTAATGCTTAGGCAAAAGAGAGGAATTTTAAGCAAAAAAAAGAGTATGATCAGATTTGTAGCACAAACCACTTGAAGAGAAGCCAAACCAGAGGTAAATGTTTAAGCTCTCTGCTGGCAACATGAATTCTAGGGCTCATTTGAAGACCAATTTTCAAGCAAATGTCTATGAAGAATCTACATTTACACCAATGCTGCAGCATAAATGTTATCTGCAAATAAATTGGAGAGCAACTGAGATGCAGTATAGGATGACAGAAAAGAGCTTAAGCTCTTATTTAAATCAAGACTCTACTACTCCATCGTTGTGCGGTCTTGGGAAAGGTGTGTAACCACTGGATGCTTCCATTTTACCGTTCATAAATGCAAGTAACAGTACCTGTCTCAAGAGTTGCCACTAATATACTCATAAGTGCAATAAACCAGACCCACATGTGTAAACATCATACACTCTCCCTAGTGTAAGAACTTAAAAGAAGAAATAAAAATTGAAAGGTATAACACAATTGAATGGAAAGCAAGAACTTAAGGATTGAACAATGGAGAGAGGGCAAGGAGAAAAAGCTAGGAAACATGGCAGGGGCAAAGCCATACATTTATATTCACAAGATGGTTAAGGCAACGGTCCTGAGAATCTTCAGCAGGTTTTCAAAACTAGAGGTTACTTGGTAGGATTCTCATCCTGACTAACTATATATGCTGATACCTGTGGACTAAGCAACTGCACTGAAGATAGCAATGTGTAATACTAGGGCCATGCTTAGAATGCCTGTTGTTCTGGCCTTCTAAATGCATACTTCTTCTGTCATATAAATTATTGCTACACTGTCTCTCAAATAAATGTTTGTTTTAAAAAAAGGTAATAAAAGAAAACAAGAGACAAGAAAAAATGTCACAGGACTGTCCTGCTACAATGTTGTATATGCTTAGATTTCTAAATTTCTGTGTAAACGTGTAATTGTTTATTTTTATTTTTTTTCACTTTCTATAGGGATTTAAAGTTTCAATTATCAATGATTATTGGAAAATATCTGTTCCATGTTATGTCTAAGGCATTTAATATTCAGACAGATAGTGATGTTAAACTCAACTGCCTATGTTATAGGGTAATAGTATCATTAAGCTTCTCTTCTGGAGGGTTAACAACTTAAGTTTGCAGACCAGAAAAATTAGATAAAAAGAAGGGCTGCAAGGATAGTCAACATTTTGGCCCTAGCCCTTTAAGGTCAGTGAAGACTCAGGACATAAGGGAACCTGTACTGTAACATCCTATAACTCAGTGGTATCCCAGTTTTTCTGTCCAAGGAGATTATGGGGCCACAGAGGAAAGTGATCAATGATGTAGAGTGGGCCTAAGGAGAGTCACCTAGAGATAAAACATTCTCTCAGACCTTCACAGAGAGCAAATTGGTCAAGCAGTGACCGTGACTCATCCACATGGCTGACAAAAGATCTACAAACTGCGGTACAGGGTTTCAGGATAAATCCTGAGGGGATTTGACTGACCTTGTCAGATACAAAAGTTACATTTCTTGTTATATAGGTCTTGCTTTATCTTGTTCTTAACCATCCAGTAGAAAAGTATAAAAATGAGATATAAAAAGTAAAGCCATATTAATATGCTGAGCTGTAAAAGGCTCAAGTCAACAACTACTGACATTGCCAATTCCACAGATAGCACACTACTATTATGGACTATTGGACTATATCAGCTTATTTTGCTGAATTCACGCACCTACAATATTTTAATGGCAATGGAACACCCATCTCTGACAAAACTAAAGAGGGGGATATAAATGAAGGTCCATTTTGTAGCTATATATATGTATATCTATCTATCTATCTATCTATCTATCTATCTATCTATCTGCATACACAAAATAGATATACAGCTACCTTCTCATAGTTCAGTGAGAAGTTTCATACTCATAGTGTTTAGACAAGATATCATGTCTGCATCTTGTACTCTGAATAATTAATATGAAGACAACAATATGCAATATATTAATTATTGTAACTGTCCTACTAACATGTTTTGAAACTGTCTCATTGCTATTTTTTTCTCAACAAAATTAATAAAAAAGTAAAAAAGGAGTTGCCACTAGTCTTGCACTGTGTGTGGTCAAAACACCACTGCACAGTGTACTCCTGATCACTGTTGGCCAATACGAGTGGTGGAGCTGATGTGGGAGGGCTCTTCAGCCTCTGAGATACTCTCCAGGTAACCATCTCTATTTTCTTTTAATAATTTTATTGACAGACAAATAGCAATGAGACAGTTTCAAAAATGGTTAGTAGGACAGTTTTAATAATTAATACACTGCACATTGTTGTCTTCATAGTGGTTTTTCATAGTACAACATGCAGACATGATATCCTGTCCAAACACTATTAGTACAAATCTTTCTTTTCATTGAATTAAGAGAAAGTAGCTGTGTATCTATCCTATTTTGAATATACAGATACAAAATGATCCTTCATTTGTATCCCCTTTTTCTGTTTACTTTTGTCAGAGATGGGTATTCCATTGCCACTTAAATATTGTAGGTGTGTTAATTCAGCAAAATATTCCAATATAATCCAGTAGTCCATACTAGTAGTGGGTTTTCCATAGCACTGACAATGTCAGAAGTTGTTGACTTGAGCCTTTTACAGCTCAGCATATTAATATGGCTTTACTTTTTATACTTCATTTTTATACTTTTCTGCTGGATGGTTAAGACCAAGATAAAGCAAGACCTATATAACAAGAAATGTAACTTTTGTATCTGATAAGGTCAGTCATATCCCCTCAGGATTTATCCTGAAACCCTGTACAGTAGTTTGTAGATCCTTTGTCAGTGTCAGCCATGTGGATGGGCCTGAGCTTGGGCTGGTCTGGAGGGCTAACCATCTCTATTGACTTATGAACCTCTTGCCTTGCAGTTGTGAGCAGGAATTAGCTATCAGTTCATCCACTTAGCAATGGACTCAGAAGCATCCCCAGTTACCAAGATTATGCAAAAAAATTACATCTTTTTATCACTTGCTTGAGTATCAGGGTTGATGCTATTACCTCTGGCAGCTTATTTAATTATTCTAAATCCCATCAGACAAAGCTGTGTTCTGGTCACACTTAGGGTTTTTTTTCTTTCTTTTTGTCCTCATTTATTTTTTAAAATATGAAATATCTGATGTCACAAAGTGATACATGCTACAAAACACATGCAGAGAAATCACTATTCTAAAGCATTGCCAGTGTCACAGGAGGTCCCTGTGCTCGGCTCCCTAATCTGCTTGTCCTGCTTTCTCTACCAGAAGTGGCCACTCACTGACCTGGTTCATCCCTGCCTTGGTTTATTTACAAAGTGTGCATCTTTGGGCAACATATTGGACTTTTAGATTTTTGAACTTTACATAAATCATATTGCAGTATGTGTATGGCACTTGCTTTCTCATCCATCATGTTGATGCATGAGCTATGATTTATTGCCCTGCTGTTATGTTATTCCATTGTACTATTACTGTTCTGGTACACTTTGAGGATATGCCCATAAAAATTAGCTTTTTACAGGGTTTTCTTTTTTAAAAATAACTTTGACAGTTCTCCTGTTCATCATTTTGCAAATGCCTCCTGTTGTCACTGTCCAATAGTTTCTTTAGAATACTGCTTTAGTTTCCTATGCCATCATAACGAATTGCCAGATCTGGTGGTTCGTGGCTTAAAATGACACATTTATTGTTTTATAGCTTTAGGGGTCAGAAGTCTGAAATGAATCTCACTGGGTAAAACTCAAAGTGTCAGCTAGGCTGTGTTCCTTTCTGGAGACTCTAAGGGAAGATCCATTTTCTTGTCTTTTCCTATCTTCTAAATACTGTCCACATTCCTTGGGTCATGGCTTCCTTCCATTTCTAAAGCCACTGATGGCTAATCCATCATGTCTCATGGTGCCAGCTTTCTGATTCTAGGACTTCTTCCTTCTTCTTCCTCTTCAATATGCTTGTAATTACTAGGCCCACCTAGATCATCTAGGATAGTCTCTGTGTCTCTGTCTCCTCTCTCTCTCTCTCTCTCTCTCTCTCTCTCTCTCTCTCTCTCTCTCTCTCTCTCTTCCAATCTGTACCTTTAATTTGTCTTTGCTGCATAACCTAACATAGTCTCAGGATTAAGGTATAAGCATCTTCAGAAAGAGGGCATTATTTTGGCCTCCACAGTTATAAACCTACATGTGGAATTACCAAAATATAGGATAAATGGATCTTCTTCTTTCTTTGGTAATGTCAGTTTTTTCAGCAGTTTATACTCATGTCAAAAAATAAATGTTACCATCACTCTAACTTCACTAACACAACCTTCCCAGACTCCTAAAACTTCCAATCAGGTGAATGTAAACAATACCTGAGAGTTTGAATTTTAATTTCTCAAACACTGACATGGACTATCCTAATAAGTTAACTAATTGTATAGGGTACCGCCTGTGTGTAATGTCCATTTTTCTATTTTGCTGGCTCCATTTTTCTTCTAATTCATATTTTATCAGTTAGGTTTGCTACAAGTATGTTCTATTAGTATGTGGTATGTTCTGATGAACCAAAGTTTCTCGTTCTACTGTATGCAAATTTCTTCAACATTTTTGCATCTTGTTTCCTAGGGTGACAAGTGTCACTACTACCAGTGAAGTGCACTTAGGCCCATGTCTCAGTAGGATCCTCCTTTCTTTCTGGTGATCCCATAGGACCGTACTCTGGGCAGCGCAGCTACAGAGAGCAGCCTCCTTCAACGGAGTCCCACAGCATACCTGATGCGGAACATGAGAGAGTTTTGTCATGTGACAACACAGAGGCTTCAGGTTAGTTGGTTAACACAACATAATTTAATTTATTTTGACCCGTTATTCTAATCAGTAAATAATTCTATTTGATAGTCACTATCCTTCAGTACATTAACATAGTTTCCTACAATCTTCTGTCTTACATTTTTGTTTCAGAGAAGTCAACTACTTAGTTGCCAAACCTTTATTGATATTCTATATTTTTTCTTAGCTAATTTTAATATAGTCTCTTTGTCTTTGGCATTCTGAAGTCCTAGTTAGAATCATACTGAACTCTCTTAACCTACTTACCCTCTGTGACTTGTAACTTCTCTGTCATCTTGCCAGCGCCGTCACCCTACCCCCATTCCATATCAGGTCCTCCAGCCCACAACTTACAGCCACTTTGGAATTCTCTCTTCATCTGCAGTCTTTCTTTACTGTTAATTTTTTCATTTAGCTTTTAATTTAATTTTAACTTATGATCTTTTGTGATTTAAAAATTTTAAATTTTAATTGCAAGATAATCCATGTACTTATTTATGAGACACAGTGCTATAAGTTTATATATGTTAACAATGTGTAATGATAAAGTCAGGATAATTAGCATTCCTTTCTCCTCTACCAGTTCTTCTCAATTTTTTTTTTTGGTGGTACTGGGGATCAAACTGAGGAACTCAGGACCTTGCACTAGCCAGGCCAGCACTTATTCCACTGAGCCATCGTCTCTCCAGCCCCTCAATTTCTATGACATTGATTCCTTTTCTTTTTTCCTTTTTCTTTCTTTCTTTCTTTCTTTCTTTCTTTCTTTCTTTCTTTCTTTCTTTCTTTCTTTCTCCCTTTCTTTCTTTCTTTCTTTTCTTTCTTTCCTGCCTTCTTGCCTTCCTTTCTTTTTTTCTCTGTCTTTTTCAAACAAGGCTTCACTATGTGGTTCAGACTGATACTGAACTCATTTTGTGGGCCAGGCTGGCCTTCAACTCATGCGATCCTCCTACCTCAGCCTCCCACGCGCTAAGAGGACAGGCCTGTACCACCACACCCAGCTCTGAGATCCACTTTTTTAGATTTCAAGTATGAGTGAGATCAAACAGCTGTTGACTCTCTGCATCTGGCTTCATTTACTAAACATAATTATGAGTGACATTTTTGTAATCTCTTTCTCTTTCCTAAGATTTCACTTTCTCATATTTAAGTAATTATACACATATTAGTTTTATATGTACCCTTGCCTTGAAAAGATTGTGTATTTTATCACTCATATTAAATTCATTGGCATAATTCTCCTTATATTTTTATTATTTCAAACTAATTATACCATCACTTCTCAGTCTTCTGGCTAAGATCAAGTGTAGTATCAGACTACTTATACCTTAGAATATAAGGAACATACTCTCCAGCACCCCTCCTGGCCCTAGATGACTATGATTTTAAGTACACTATGATCCCCCTGTTAGTGTCTTTCTCCAGTTGTTGAGCTGTCACTAAATGCTCATTGTTCCACTGCAAGCTTCATGATTTTAATTCAGAGAGTTTATAACTGCTTCTTTTTTTTTTTTGTATTTTAGGGAAGGGTCTACAGGGTGTTCAGGGTCTCACTGCTAGATCAGACTCATAGTGATCCGCCTATTTACAGCCTTCCAAGAGCTGGGACTACAGGCGCGCGCCACTGCGCCCAATCTCAATTGCTGTTTCAGGGCGCCCTGGGGGCGGAGCCAGTATGGCAGGCCCAGGGATCGAACCCCTGGACCTTAAGCATGCTTGCAGGCATTTTAATCCGCTGAGCTATTTGGCCAGCTTCCTTATAATAACTTCTAACACTGAGAGACCCTCTTTCTTCTATCCATAGCTCTAGACTGCTGCTATATTTTGAAGTTCATCCAAAAGTTTGACCTTGGGATAACAGGATAAGATTGTACAAATGTTTGCTTCTTAGTACCACCTGCCTGAAAATAAAACACACTGAGGGTGGCCAAATAGCAGATTAAAGTGCTTGCAAGCAGGCGCAGGGGCCAGGGATTCCATCCCCAGGCCTGCTGTGCCAGCCCTTCCCCTGGGGTGCGCTGAGATGGCAATTGCCACTGCTTGGTGGTGCGCGCCTGTAATCCCACGGATCCCTACGAATCCGATTTAGCAGTGAGACCCCGAATACTAAGTAGACTCTTCCCTAAAATACATAAAATAAAATAAAACACACTGGATGGAAAGAAATAAAGGAAGACAAAGTTGGAAAAATATATGTTCTTATCCCCATAGTAAAGAACAGGAGACAAAACTCATATACCCCTCTGATGAGTGCTCAGTGACTGGGGGTATTTTAAGCAAAGAACTCAGCTATCTACCCCCTCTTTATTATAAATCTTGGCACACTGACTATTCTAAAAGTATCTTGCATTTAAAACATATTTCTTCTATTAATCATATATCACTCCGAGTGTGACAGTAAAATATAGTTATCATTTATTTTGAATACTTTCTAGACTAAATCATTTCAACATTGTCCATTTTTTTCATGTGATAAAATAGAGGCCATACTGTTAAAACGGTACTCCCAGGTGTGCTTGAAAAGATATAGGAGAGCTTTCCCCATGTGTAGTGTGACAGCCACAGGAGCGCATCTCAGGGGCTTCCAACGATCACAAGAACAGGAAGTTGGCTGGTGTTTGCAAGTTTCAAATTTAAAGCATGTGGATCCATTCTTGATTCATCATGTAAAACTTACTTTAGTCTCTTATCAAACTTCTGACATATCAAGTCTGGGTTGAAGGATCTCACATGTAGGAAACGTAGTTGGACAAAACGCATCCATCTTCATTGGTTTCCTAAGACAGACCACTATAATGAAGTCCCATAAACTCAGTGAGTTAAATCCAGCATAAATCTGTTTCTTCATAATCTGAAGTCAGATGTTGATAGGGACAAGCTCCTTCCAAAGCTAGGGAAGGACCTGTCCTTCCTAGACTCTTGTAGCCACTGGTATTTATTGATTGGGGTAGCAGAACTTAAATCTCTACCATCTTCCTTCTGCATGTGTCTTTGTCCTCGCATCTCTTGTGTCTGTCCTCTTCTTGCAAGGACATGGGTCATATTATATTGCGGTTCCCACACTCCAGTGTAACCTCGTCTTAATAAATTACATCTGCAATGACTCAATTTCCAAATAAAGTCACCCTCTCAGGCACTAGGGGTCAGCAATTGAACCTATTATGGAGGGAAGATGTCACCAGGAAGAAGACCATCTTCCCAAAAGGCTTGGATTATTCTGTTTTAGAAGCATTGATTTTCTGTGGACTGTGTCTCAATGTCTTATTTTAGCTTTTATTTAGCAGGGCTATAAGCAGTAATTTAATGAATGCTATTACCTTTACTAATTAAATTCATTAAGAATCCTTCCCCATTTGACCTTTTTTTCCTGGAACTGTAACAAATTTTTTTCCATGCATAATTGGTAGGTTTTCCTATGGTCAATGAAGATGAAATATCTATTTATGTGTTTTTTCTTGCTTGGATTGCCAAGAAGTTTACAAATGTAGCCTAAGGTAATATAAATAACTGTAGCATGCTATAGCTACATATGTGCATTTTTAAAAACTCCTCTTCTGGTGTTAATATTTTCTTTTCATTCTGCTATTGAATAGTTTTGAAAATTGCTTCCTACATTAGTTCAAGTCGCTCCAGTCTTTTGTGAAAAAAAGTAAGCAGGAAGTAGAAAACTAAAGTACATTTTGGACTCTTTTATTCCTACATAGGAAATTTTCTTTCTGCCCTGGCTCATCCATCACTGAATGACCAGCCAAAGATTATGAGCTAACAACAATAGTCCACAGATCACATCTGAAATGGGTGAATCACACTGTATATGAGTGACTGGGGAAGGAGAAAATCACCTGCTTTATTCTTAAACAAATGAACTGGATTTCACTGACTTCCTTCAAAGACCAGACCAAAATCGTTAACAACAGTAACAACAAAAAACAGCACAGAACCCACAGAGAGTAAAGATGAAAGAAATCTAGAAAAGCAAAAGGGGTAAATAAAAGTCACAGAAAAACATAGTAAAAGCACAAAGAATAAAACTTAAAATGGCAGAAGATTGGAAGGAAGCCAAACTATAATTTTTTTGAAATTATATAGAATTAAGTGGAATGGAAGTGTTCAAAAATAATGTGAATCAGTGACTTCTCTTTAAAAATATGAATAGGGAAGCACTGGGGGACGCTGAAAACAGGAGAATCACTATGAGTCTGATCTGTGTAGTGAGACCCTGTATACCCTGTACTAAATACATTTAAAAAATTAAAATATATTAATGGGGAAAGGAAGGAAGGGACAAGAAAAAAAGAATAGATGGAAAATAAGCTTTTATAAATAAGTAGGGGAAGAAGAGTGATGAAGGGGGTGGGAAATACAAAAAAAAAGGAAGAAGAAACATGTATCACGTACTAGCACAAATTCCCTATGATAAATACTATCATTAGGTACATCTAAAATGTACTAAAAAATAAAATGTACTAGCAAAATTTTAAAAAAGAAAATGTGAATGGACAAAAGGAATGAAAAAATTGACCTAATAGGAGAGTTTTATGATATACAAAAGGTCTCAAATTTGCATTTTGAAAGAGCTTGATGTATTCCAAGAACACTTAATAGATGCTTTCTTCCTTAAACTTCAATGATAAAAGAATAATAATTCTACAGTCACCTAGGCCGAGGGGGAAAGATTGTCTTTGGAATAATAACAAAATCAGAGCCATTTCCAAGTCATGTTAGATAGTAAAAGAAAATGAACCAACACAATGAATATCAAGGGAAAGCACATTCTCTATATAGACTGGCCACCTTTCCTGTGTAATGGTAATGGGAAGAAGTTCTCAACTAGATAATACTTAAATAGCATTTATTCATTTCTAAAAAAGTATATCGCATGGGACTTCGTAGATAGCTCAGTGGTCTAAGCCCCTGCCTGGAGCATAAGGACCCAGTTTTGATCCTCAGTTCTGCATGCCATGTCAGCCCTGCCCCCGGCACACCCAGCCAGCTACTGAAACTGGGTATGGTAGTGCATATCTGTAATCCCAGTGCTGCGGAGGCTGAAACAGGAGAATACAGGAGTCCAAGCTGTGTAGTGAGACCCTGTACCAAATACATAAAATTAAAAATAATAAATAAAGAGTATTTCGCAAAAAAATCAAGACAACGAATAATTATAGTGAATTCATGAAGTACAAAGTCATGAAGTACAAAAGCATGGTCCATGAGCTATGAATAAGTTTACATGTAAAATTGTATTTAAGTAATTGGTATTTGAATCATGAAAACAAAGGCTAGTCCTGAGCTTTTAATCTTTTTACAGTATGTATAAAATTATGCTTAAGTAACTGGTGTTTAAGTCATAAAAATAAACTAGTAATACTCAATCCAAAAAGGATTAATAAAGAGAACAAGAATAGTGGGCTAGAAGAAGAATCGTATTTGCTTTCAAAACTAACTGAAAGAAAGGGAGGGAATGAGAAAGATCTAAGTTGCTGATTTTTGTCTTACATGAATATTTCATTCTAAACTTAACTAAAAAATATTAATGGCAGATTATCATTTAAAGAAGACTTCAGTAGAAACATTGTCTGTCAGGTGCTGGCATGTTGGTGCATACCTATAATCCCAGTTACTAGGGAAGCTGAGATGGGAAGATCACACAAGCCCATGAGTTCAGGAGCAGCCTAGGCAACATAGCAAGAGCCCATCTCAGGAACACAAAAAGAAATGTGTCTGTCTACAAACCATTCAACCTTTTTGTCCATTTCAGAAATGCTATTTCAGATGAATAAAAATTCAGAAAGCAAAAAAAAAGAAGAAGAAGAAGAAGAAGAAGAAGAAGAAGAAGAAGAAGAAGAAGAAGAAGAAGAAGAAGAAGAAGAAGAAGACTTCAGGACTGGTCAAATAGCTCAGCAGATTAAAGTGCCTGCAAGCAGGCACAGGGGTTGGAGGTTCGATCCCCTCAGGGTACACAGATGGCAATTGAGATTGGGTGTGGTGGCTCACGCCTGTAATCCCAGCACTTGGGAGGCTGTAAACAGGAGAATCACTAAAAGTCTGATCTAGTAGTGAGACCCAGAACACCCTGTAGACCCTTCCCTAAAATACAGAATAATAATAATAATAATAATAATAATAATAATAATAATAATAATAATAAGACTTCATATCTTCACAATGACTGCTGTGCTGGATGGCCTTCTACAGTGACTCTTTGGTCCCCACTTCTTGGTATTCATGCCTTTGTGTGGGTCTGAACCTAATCACTCATCTGTGAGAAAGAAGATGTGGCGCTGACGGGACAATGGGATTTCACTTTTAAAATTAGGCCATAAAAGAATATGACCCCTGGGGCCTGGGCAATGGTGATTCCCTAGCAAGTGCAAGGGTCTCAGTTCAATCCCCGGTTCCGCCAAAAAAAAAAAAAAAAAAAAAAAAAAAAAAAAAAAAACCAAGACTATGACCCCTTTCTTGTTTATGCTCTGCCTCTTCTTGTACATTAGTTCCGATAAAAGAAGCCACCATGCTGTGGGCTTCCCTATGGAGAAGTCCCTGTGGCAAGACACTGAGATCCTCAGCTCAACAGCATTCAGAAGCTAAATCTCGTCAACAACCACATAGATGAACTTGAAGGCAGGTCGTCTCCAGGTCTCCATCCTCCAGGTGAGACTGTGCCCCTTGTTCAGTACCTTGATCCCAGCTGAGACAGCCAGAACCCGCAGAAAATACTAGCAAATGTGTGTTGTTCTAAGCTGCTACATTTTGCTGCTATATCTTGGGATGCATAGTTTGTTAAACAGCAAGAGATAACTAATGACAAAATGTTCTCCTTGATCAAATCATGACCAAGTTTCTTTGAGTCCTCAAACTTGGCCTATAAAGACTTCAACAAACAGTAGTATAGCTCCTAGAAGCTCAAGGCCACCCCCCTTGGCTAACCCTAGCACCCTTAAAGTACCACCTTGATGCGGCTCAGGCCTTCCAGAAGCCTTGAACTATGTGTTTTAGTCAGCACCTGACAAGAGGCCCCTGACCTCCCTTTCTCAGAGCGATTACTAAAAAAGGACTTGTAATTCTGAATCTTTCCTCCAACTCTTGCACCTCCTATGACTCAGAAGTGCTTTCTCAAGAACCTGAAAGCCATCCTTTGGAAGTAGAATCCCTAAGGAGAAAGGGTCCTCTGACGTCACCTCTGTAGGACAGAAGAATCCTGCTGTAAGACACAACTGGTCTTCTCACTTCACACTGATGAATGTCGTAGTTGTTCAGTTCCCTGACTCTCCCAAGCCCCCAATTGTTGCCTTCCCTACTCCCATTTTAGCCTGGTCATTTCTACAGAAGCTCACACTGGGTTCAATTCACGCTGGACTCAGTTCCCTATTATAATAGTTATTTCTGATTAAAATTCACCTTTAGCCACTTTAATACAATCCAGCTTTATTGACCTTTGACATTAATGGGGAGAAAAGTAAAATACAAACAAAAGAGCAAGTGGGGCTGGGGAGATAGCTCAGCAAAATAAGTACCTGCCTGGCAAGCACAAGGTCCTGAGTTCAATCCCTGGTACTACAAAAATAAAAACAAAAACAAACAACAACAAAAAAATAGTGAGAAAACACAGGTTTTAAAACAAAAGAGAATACAAAGAAACAGTAAAATAATTAAAAATATTCAATTCAAAATATAAACAGCCATGCAAAGATAAAACCTAATTGAAATAGTTCCAAATGGAATAGGAAAAAATATGTAAAAAAAATTAAATGGCACATTCATTTAATAATATCAAAGGATAAAATTCACAGCAAAGTTATTACCAGTATGAATCTTAATGTACAAAATAGTATAGCAATGAAGTACATATACCAAAACTTTGAGAGAAAAAAGTAAGAGAAATCGTAGGAGAATTTGATAAAACTTTTTGAGTCTCAAAAAAATCAAAAAGAGAAAAAAAAACAGAGAAATAACTTGATAAGTTACAATCAAGTAGCATGACAGATCCTCAATAAATTTTATCTATGAACCATAGAGCAAATAAACAAAAATACCAATATTTTATGTGTCCACATAACATTTCAAAAAGAAACCACAGTACATGATAAAAATGTAAGTAATACATTTAGGAAATGTTATTTTAGGGATGGTTTATTAGAAATCAGTGACTTCCATTTTTTACCACACACCTTGTTTTCATAATAAATAACATTTTTGAAGTATTCTACTCCTTTATGTATTCATAATTTTTTAAATATTCCTGAGTTAGCCCATTCTACCACTGTTTTTTCCCTTCTCAGAGGAAGAATTATATTGTTTTCCTTGCAAGAATAAGTAATTTACTTTCTTTTTCTTCTCTAATATGTTACTTCAGTCATTGTTCTCTCTGTTCTGAGTTTTACATTTCTACTTGTAAAGACTTCTTCATTGTACAGAAGTAGTTGTTTCCTGCTCCCACTCCTAGCGAGGATCTTCACGTGAAGGGACCGTTTTCTTCTTGCATGCCTTCACCAAAATTCTAAAAATTCCTCCATTTACATAGTCATCCCAGATTCAACATTTTACAAGCTATAACCTACTGAATCAGCCTTGTTCGTGAATCTTTATGCTTAGAGTAATTCCCCATTGCTCCGATCCGCAGCTCCATTAAAAGGCTCAAGTCCAATCAGAAAGATCCAGGGCAGAAAGAAAGAGGATTCTACAGCCCAAACAAGCCTGCCCCCCTCCTGACAGGGACTATGAGTGAGCAGAGGCCTTTGAATTGAGTCCCCAACCCCACCTCCAGGCCTTCAACATTCCACCATGGACCATGAAT
This sequence comes from Octodon degus, assembly GCF_000260255.1. Lineage (NCBI taxonomy): Eukaryota > Metazoa > Chordata > Mammalia > Rodentia > Octodontidae > Octodon > Octodon degus. The sequence continues at coordinate 5,642,722 of NW_004524685.1, read as the reverse complement.
CACAATGAGTGAGATATAAGCTAGATTACTTGGAAAGGCAAATACTACATCACATAGTCTCCCTAATATGTGGCATCACATGTGGCATTTTTTCCTCTAAAAATAAGGAAAAAAATAAAAAAGGAACTAGTATTAGAAAACAGGGAAGAAGGAGGAGGAGGTATAATGGGGAGGTTAGTATATTATATTTATTGAAAATAGGTCCAAAGACAAGGCAAGGAGGGTGAAAATGAAGTATGTTATATGCATGTATGAGTCTGTCAAAATGGCACCCATTAATCCATTTAACCAATATGCACTAATAAAAAGAAAGTGGAAAAAAAGAATCCACTTGATTCTTACACCTCCATATCTCTATTCATGAAGTCAGAGTCCAAGCATTCAATCCTAATTCCCATACTCACAGCCTCCCCGTCATTTTATTTCTCGATTCTTCAGAGGCTGATTTCACTATCCCCTTTATCTGGATTTATTGGTTACCAAAAAACTCCAGGTCATTGCCAGTGTCTCCTTCCCACAAGGTCCTAACACATTCTTTACTCATCTTCCACATTTCTCCAATCCCAGAAACTCTTCCTCTGTGTGCTCAGAAATTCTTGGTTTTTCTTCCACATCTAGCCCATCACTCTTTACTGCTACCATTGTGCTTCAAGACACTACTATTTCCTGCCAGGGTCACTGTAATAGTTTCTTACTTAGCTTCCACCATTGTTGTTTATACTCTGTCCTTGATAGAGTAGCCAAAATGACCTAAAAATGTACTGACCATGTCACTTGACTACTCAAAACTCTTCCAGCAGGGGCCCATTTTATTTAGAGTGAAAGCCAAAGTCCTTGTAATGCCTCAAAGCACATACTGACTGTCCCCACTCTAAGGGTTATCTTCAGACCTCCTCCTTGGAACCTCGCAGTCTTGTTGATCCAGCTACAAATGACAAATTTGCTGCTCCTTCTCTCTGAAATCCAGAAGGCCAGCAGCTATCAGAGGCTTGGAAGAGGGCTGGGAGGGAGGAATGGGGAAAGGTTGGCCCTTGGGTGTTCCCCTAGCTAGGAGAACTAAGGCTAGCGATTAGTCAGGTATTTGTGTGTATCTGCAGATTCACCAAGAAAAAGACAGCCACAAAATGAATTAATTCAAGTTCCATGAACGATACTGCCATTCAATTCACTGCATTCCAAGAAAATTCATTATGTTTTAAACTGTGTGGGGGAAAAATGCTCTGTTTTCATATGCAAAACAGATTCTAGATTCAGGTCATTGTACCTAGGGTTAGCAGCTACATCAATGAACAGTGGGACAGTCGAGTGGCTCAGGATTGTGGGACGATTCTTTGCTGTGCAGGGCCTTTCCACGTGATGGAGCACAGCCAGCATCTTTGGCGCCACCAACTATATAATAGTGCTCCTCCCCAATTGCTAGAAAAAGCAAAAAGCAGGCTGGTAGATTTTGAAAAGAACTCAGGTAGTTGCTCCCCAGTAGCCTCCAGATCTACGCAGCCTGTCCGTCTTTTCTGCGGTCATAGGCTCTCTCTGCAGTGCGCGGCCTGTTGCCAGGCTCATTCTCAACCCTCCCTCCTTCCTCAGCCCTCTCAGCCTTGCTGCCCTCTCTGGCCACCTTCCCTAGTCCTGCTTGGCATCACCACGGCCTGCAGCACCCCACCACCACCACCACCAAGCCCCTTCCCTTTTTTCTCTGCAAGGGCTCTTCAACTAACTACCTTTATCAAGTAAATGGCACTTGAAATTGTATTTCTACATGTAGTATCCAAATCCACATTGCCATCTGTCGTTATTTGGTCGTTCATACTCAGAAGGACCCACAGTATCACACGCCCAGAATCCACCTAGTCACCTTGTGCCATCAGCTGCTTCTCTGTGTATGAGCAGCAGCAGCAGCAGCATCCAACACTCAGTCTAGCGCTCACAGCCACCTTTAACCCCTCTCCCTCATTCCCCACATGCATTTGGTCACCCTGCCCGTCCACTTTTCCTCCCAAGTGCTCATGGCTCCTTCCTTTCTATTAAGGTAGTTCAAGATATCATCACCTGTAGTTCAGAGTAGGGTCAGAGTCTCCTAACTGGTATTTCATCTCCAATCTGTCTTTTGATTCTGCATCAGAAGGTGTTTCTGTAGATAATAACAGTGAACATTAGCTGGGTGATTCCGATATTCCAGGCACTACTCTAAAAGCTTCCTGTCTCTTTCAATCTGCACAACCACATCACAAAATAGGAACTGTTACTGCTAAAAATGTTAAACACCAGGCAAAGATGTTCCGAGAGGTTTCATTACTGCAGTTACAGGACCAACCCAGAAGTGACAAAGCCCCAATTTCAGGTCTCTCTGGCTTCTAAAATTCCATTTGTTTTTCTTTTTTTTTTGGATGCAACTTTATTTACGTTTGTTAGATTATTTAATTTCTGATACAGGACATTGAGCTCAGGGCCTTGCACATGCTAGGCCAGGGCTGTAGTGTTGAGCTACAACCCTTTTAAATTTTATTTTATTTTGAGACAAGGTCACACTAAATTGTCCAGGCTGGCCAGCAGACCCGCGTTTGCATGTCCCTTCCAGTCTGCTCACTGTCTTCTGCGGAGTCCGTTACAATCGCACCACCTCCTTCCTCCCCAGTGTCGTTCCACTCCATATTTATTAAGGATTCGCTCGTCGGCTATAGCAGGCCCCTTTTCTTCCTTGTTGTCTCCCTCCTCTGTGCCCAGACCTTTCTTCGCCTCCCCCACACCCCCAAAGGTTCAGGGCGACTTCAGTCTGCACAAGGAGAGACACACGAACTTCGCTGCATCTCTGGCTTTTCGCTGCCTAAATCCCAATCTTGCTTCATGGGTCTAATATAACAGATCATAAGAATTTTTTTTTAATGGTTTACAAGTGCTGTAAAACATTCTAAGGCTTCAACTGAAGTATTTTGTGAGCCACAGAACAGTGTCCCAAGAGGAGGATGCGACAGGTGTGTGTGTTCAGAGCGCAGGAAGAGTGGAGCAGGAAGCGTGCAGCGCAGGAAGAGTGGAGACTACAAATCGAATTTGGCTCGGGGTAACCTTGCTGCCAACTCCCAGTTTAAAACTTCAACAAGGGTTATCAGGAGCGAGTAAGATGGGGAAAAGTGGTAGAAACCCGAAAACATTCATTTCGAAACATCCCTCCAGGAGTGTCCCCTGCCCTCTGGCCCTGGAAGTGTAAATTGCTGCAGTGTCGCCCCCATCCCTAGCCGCTCAATCCTAAGCAGACCCTTCGGGTTCGGGTCCCGCCCCCACCCCCGTCCCGCGGACTACAACTCCCGGCGTGCCCCGCGCACCGCGGGGCCCCGGGCTGGGTGGGGGGCGCTGCGCGGGGCAAACCTCGCGGGAGGTGAGCGCAGCCCTCGCCCCTCTGCGGGCTGCGGGGAGCCGAGGACGCCGGGGCCGGGAGGCGGGACTGCGCGAGCCTCCCCGCGCTGCGCTGTGGCGCTGCTGAGCCCCGCGCTGCCGCCGCCTGTTGCACCCGTGGGCGCGGACGCCCCTCCGGGGCACTAGGGTCGCGGATGCCCCGGCCCGCCCCCGAGACGGCTGCCCCCGCAGGGTCGCGCAGCGGCTGGTCGGAGCAGAAACTTCGCGGGGTCCGCGGCGGGGCACGCCCGGGGGTCTGGCTCCTGGCGGCGCCCTGCGGGGGCGACGCGGGCTGATCGGACGCGCGGGACGGTCCTGCGAAGGCGCCGGCCGCCCCAGTGAGCGAGGGTCGGCAGAGAGGCCAGCCGAGCGGGGCAGCGGGCGCCCCGACCCCACCCGGCCTGCAAGTGCTGCTGCAGGTCCCGAAGCCGGCCGGGGTCATCTCGAGTTACTTGAGCAAATCCCAAAATGTGCTGGGTCCCAAAGTGACCGCCCCGCGACCTGTAACCACACACGCTACACACGCGCGCGCGCACACACACTACACACACACACACACACCATTGAAGTAAGCCACAGTTTGTTGCATGGTGTGAGAAGGGGATAGGTGAGTACACTGTAGTGTGTGTGTGTGTGTGTGTGTGTGTGTGTGTGTGTGTGTGTGTGTGTTTATTCACAAACGTCAGTGTATTACCAAACTTTTAAAACTCGCTGATAAGTGAAACTTTGTTGTCATACTTGAGAGTCCCTTCGTGGTTCACTGTTCATACCCTGGGACTGATTTCAGCAACACTTTCTGAAGCCTTCCACTGTTTAACAAGTAAACTTTTGATCACAGCAGGCGACAGGCACGGATTGTTCTTTTCTATATGTAGGAAGAAGTGCTTGGAAAAACTTCAGAGAATCCTTCCTCCTGGGAGTGTATCTGAGGAAGGGTTGGGTGGAACTCCATTTTCTTGGCCTCTTTCCCTTCAGGAGTGGTGAGCCTAGCTCGTGACATTCCGCTGCCTGCGGCAGGATTCGCACCCAGTCCCCTTCCATTTGGATTTAGTTGGAGAGTAGTTCAGGAATTTCCAGGCCAAAAACATGGAATCTTGATGAAAGAGCTCTTCGTCTCCTCAGGGCCCATCATGGTCAGCTGCACTGACACATGCCTGATCCACGGCGCGACAGACAGACAGACAGAACTCAAGAGTATTTGACCTCAGAGAATTAGTCCCTAAATTAAAAATTGTTCATTTTTGCCCCCCCGGGGGTAGGGGAACAATGGCAAAGATAGGTAGAGAGAACACTTGAAGCACTCCTCCGGGATGGTCTTTCAGGATATTGAAGGTGTCCAGGGACATTCCTGGAAGAAGCAGTGGACTTCAGAATTCAGATTCCAAATTCAGATGGTAGTTGCTGACCTGCAAGTGCCCTTAAAGACTTTCTAAATAAAAGGATGGTAGAACATTTTCTTCTCAATTCTATCTGAATCGTACACGATGAAGTGGATTTTCCCTGATCCTTTGGAGGAATAGGTATACTGTTCCCTATTTTGAGTAGTTTTGTGGATACCTTGAACTAAATATGTCTAAATGTTGACAAGTGTTTATTTCAAAAAAAGAGGAAACTATAGGTTTTCTCTGTGTGTGCAAACTATTTATGAAGTAGTACCTGGCAGGGGAGGTACCAGGATCACAAAATATTTACGAAGTAAGAATGTTTCTCTTCAGCCAAGCCAAGGAAGTGTGAGATTGTTAGAGGGTAATTTAATTAAAAACTCTCAACCAGCCATTCTATTCTGCCTCGCAATTTCCTGATTTAGGTTTTAGGATAATGGTAAAAGACTATAAATTTGGGGGTTGGTACAATGTCTTCCTATTCATATGTGACTCACCCCGTACAGTATTAGGTGTTCATAAATTGTGTTGCTTACATTTGTTGAATAATGCTTTTTTTTTTTTTTTTTTTGGCAGCTGGGATAAACAATTGAAATGAAACCTTTCATAACTGTTTGCTTTCTTTTGTAGAATAAAGTTTTGTTCCAGTTTGAATTTTTGTTGGTTTCGTGGGGTAGGATAAATGCCAAAATAAAAGGCCGTGGGTGTTTTCAGGAGATCTGGTCGTCTATTTTACATCCTCTGAAATATGCTGCTTCCTGCCTAATGAAGTAAAGGGATTTGCTGCCGGGCAGGCTTTCCTTCTTCTCACAAAGAGATTACTTAAAAACCAGCTCTGGGAACTTTGTCCACGACTCTTTACTACGGAAAAAAAAAAAAAAAAAGTAATAGCACGGCAGCTATGGGTTGTTCATTAAACTTAACTCCCAGCCCCCAGGTTCTCCCTCTTTTCCTTGAGAAGAGACAAAAAGAAATAGTTCAAAACGTGACATTTATGCTCAGAACAACAGTAGAGGCATATGCAACAACAGTGGAAGGGAGGGAGAAAAATAAGAGCCTATTAAGACAGTTTGGATTTTTTTTTTTTTTTTTTTCATCCAAGACAGGTGCAGGGAGAATTTTGCCGTTTGTGGCCTCGGGATTCGTTCGCTTGCACTAACTGTGCTGAAGGTAGTTGGCCAAAGTGAACAGGCACACTGTAGCTTTAAAAAGTCAGCCATGAACCAGAAGGCAGTTGGTGCAGCTTGTGTGTGATTCCTAACGTCATGTTGGCTGCGAGCCAGCCTGGTTTTATTTCACTGTGTCAAATTGTACCTCCTTATTGAATTCCTTTGCCAGCCTACTTTGTGAAAGAAAACATTGGGGTTTCTTTGGCTGTTCTTGATAAGCCCTATAAAAATTGATATGTTTTAGTTGCTTATAGGTAGGTTTTCTTTTTACTTTTCCACCAGAAAAAGGAAATACTAGTAATAATAATGAGACAATGTAGTGTGATGTTGCAGGGTGTGATTGTGAGTGTTTTGTTTGGTTTCTGAGACGCTTTAGAAAATGGTGAATGTGTAACAGTTTCCAACTGAAGTGAAATCATTCTTTGAGCTGGAGCAGCAGCACTATGTTCCTTCTACTCTGTAGCGGTGTGTGGCTGGAGGCTGAGAATCTATATGTATATTAAATGTTGGATTTCTCTAGCAGTAATCTAAGTGACTTAGCGACTGGAAGTTTGTGTGTGTGCGTGTGTGTGTGGCTGTGTGGCTGTGTGTGTTTCAGGAGTGGAGATTATCCCACACTTATAGTGTTATTTGTTAATCATCTACTTCGCTAACAGTGATAAAATCTTGTGAATTATTCTAAATGATGCACTTGCCGTGTCAGAGTAACCCCGGGAGAAGGAGTGCCGAAGTATAAAGTGATTTGAGAAGAGGTATATTGAATTTATGGCTTCAGTTGAATAACAGCAAATATGTTTCGGGACTAGTTTTTTTTTTTTTCTTCTTCTTCTTCTTTCTTAAAGCAGTTTTGTTTGTAGCTTTCTCATCTTGCTAATTGCATATTAATGGGGGGCTTTTATTTTGGCACAGTCTTGATCCCTCAAACAAAAAGAGTGATACGTGCTACTCTATCTCCTTAAATGTTTTGATGATTTTACATAAATCTGATTAGCTCTGTCTTACACGCGCGCACACAGACACACACACACACACAGACACACACACACACACACACACACACACACACACACCCTGCACCACCTTTCTGTTATCTGGCATTAAGGGTTATCTGACATCTTTTTTAATAGGCTTTTTGCTTTACCACAGCCTGGTCACCTTCCAGGCTGGTTTTTCTGAAGCTTTGGGAATAGGTGAGGTAGGCGAACACTTGCTGACAAAAGCATTGAGTGCCCTTCTGCATTGCATTGAAAAAAATCTAGGAGTCGACCCCCTCCCCCCAAAAAGCAAATAAAAGGAAAGAAAAAAAAAAAAATCCCAGCCCACGGTGGGAGGCAGCAGGCAAAGGGGGATTGTTTGTCTCCTACTTGGACTCATTTCTGAGTTGCAGTGTCCTCACTGAGTGTGGCACGCAGAGGACGCCGTGCCGGGTCGCCCAGCACTTATTTTGAACGAGGATTCAATTTCATTTGCAAATGCTCATTGTCGAGGAGGGGAGTGCCAGGGCGGATGAAAGCGCTCCAGTCCGTCTCCTCTAGTTGTGTAGGTTTAATCACATCTCTCCAATCGCTGAGGGAACAGGAGCTTTAAACAAACATACCCTGAACTGGTGTGAAGCTGTGAAAGGGACCTTTATGTCTCCGATTCAGAATATATGTTCTTCTCTCACTTTCTAAAAATTAAACACAAGCTTTTCTCCCTTATTGATTAGTTGCTGAAGTAAAGGAACCCTGCAGCCTTCCCATGCTATCTGTTGACATGGAAAACAAGGAAAATGGCTCTGTCGGTGTAAAAAAGTAAGTGAAGCTGGCTTCTGAGTTCTGCCCACAACAGAGGGACTCGGTTTCTATTTTGATTCCTCCCGCTTATCTGCCCCAGTGCACAGTTTGGGGATTGTCTTGGGCTGCCTCCCCTGGCCTCCAGCCTCCTTTCTGTCCTCCCCACTCCAGCTGACTCTTTCTGTGTTCTGTTTCCGAGACAGAGGTGAGACAGACACCCCAGTGTGCCCTATGGGAAGGGTAGTGTGTTTGGCCGTGCAACAGAGAAGGTTGAGGATTTCACTCTGCGCTCAAGTGAAACAAAAACTCTAAGCTAACACTGTGCTTCCAAATCCATACAATACTAAGATAGGGGCTGAAAATAGCATTTGAATTTGGTTTTCTGGTGTTAGTCCTCTCTTTTTCCTTTTTAATTAAAATCCCCTCCTCCCAGTCTCAAAACTGAGAAAGGAAAAGCTTCAGTGAAAATGGGAAGTTTTGGGTTTTTTTTTTTTCCCTAGGTTTTTCCAAATATATTTATTGCCACATTCTTCACATAAGAAATACTGTACCACTTCAAAATGTAAAGTTTAACAACTTCTCTGCCGTAATTTTTTGAACTTGTTCCTTGAATATGGCATATTTCAGTACATACCATAGTGTTCTATTTTAATGTCTGCTCCTTCATTTGAAATTTTTATATTTGCTGTGTAAAGGTAGTATATGCTTGATTCATTTAAAAAGGAAAATTCACTTGCATTATGTAGCATTATGTTCTGAAACAATAAAAAGCTAACTTAGAGGATATCTGTAAGTATGTGGGAAATATGTATTACCATTGAGTTATTCTGAAGCTATAGCCACTTTGATTACCAATAAAAAAGAAGTTCCAAGAGCATATTGATCTTTTTATTGCTTTCTGTGTCACTTAGTGCCCAAAATTACTGTCAAACTTTAGCATTAGAGGAAATTATTAAAAATTATCCAAAGAAGTCATGATGTCTAAGGTGTAGTATATATGTTTAAGAATAGTAATTATATTTTGCTTCCAAACAATATTATTTTAAAATTAAAGTTTTTATACAATTCTTGAATAATTTGTATATCAGTTCCCTACCACCATGTTATCTCCCAGTCTTGAAAGTTTAGCATAGGTAAATGTGGGAGGGATGAAAGAAATGGCAACTTGAGAAGTGCTGCCCCACGTACTGGCGGTGGTTATAGACATACCCCGCATTGGGCCTATCCAAAATGGAAGCTGCTAGTTGTGTATGACTATTAAGAACTTGAAATGTGACTAGTGTATGTGGTGAACTGAGCTTTTAAATGTTTTTATCCTTAGTAATTTTAAAACTTACAACAGCTTTTTAAGATGAAATGTACATGATAATGAATAACAAGTACTTGAAATATAAAATTGGTAAGTCTTGACACTTGAAACCACTGCTGTAGTTAAGATAATGAATATACCCCACCCCCATTTCCTAGGAACACTTTGTAATCTCTCCTGTCTTTTTCTTCCCTTCCTGTCCAGAGACAACCATTGATATGCCGGTTGTCAGTATAAATTAGTTTGTATTTTCTGGAATTTTATATGAATGAATTAGTCAATACTCACAAACATATACTTACATACCTGTTAGTGTCTCACTAGGCATAGTAATACTTAGTTCATTGCTTTTATAACAGTACTATTTCATGATCTGGATGTACAACAATTTGTTAGGTTTTTCCTATGTGGTGATAGACATTTGGATTGCTTACTTTTTTTAGGTATTATAAGTAAAGCATTCAAAGGTCTTGAAATATGCTTTCATTTCTCTGCCGCAAATACTTTAGAGTTCGAAGTGGTGGGGCTGAATGGTGGATGTTTAACTTTTTAATAAACTGTTCTCCAGACTCCTTGTCCCATAACATTCCACCGAGCGTGTGTAAGTATTCCAGTTGTTGTACATCCTCACAAATTTTTGCTCAGTTTTTTCATTGTATTCAGCGTAGAAGCATTTTCGTTTCCCCAGTAACTGAAAATGTTCATCATCTTTATGTTTGCTTATTTTACGTCCGTTTTCCTAGGTTACCTATTATTCAAATGTTTTGCCCTTATTTTTATTGGGTTCATTTTGAGTATATTTGTTGCAAAGAGAGTTTGTACATAGTGTGAATAGTTGAAGAAGTCCTATTCATCAATTTTTGTTCATGGCTGGTGCTTCTGGGGACATATTTAAGAAATCTTTGTCTAAACAGGGACTCAAGGATTCTCTCCTATGTTTTCTTCCTAAAATTTTATGGTGTTAGATTTTAGGATTTAATGCCATGATTTTTGAGTTAACTTTTTTCTTTCTTTTTTTTTTTTTTTTTTTTTTTTGTGCGGAACTGGGGATTGAACCCAGGCCCTTGAGCTTGCCAGGGAAGCACTTATTCTACTGAGCCATCTCTCCAGCCCCCTTGACCCTTGAGTTAATTTTTATGTGTAGTGTGAAATAAAGATTGAAGTGTTTTTGTTGGTGGTGGCAGTAGTGGTTGGGATTTTTGCTGATAATTATCCAAATTTGTTAGCACCATTTATTTAAATGCTTTGTTGAAAGATAATTGATCATATATTAAGGATTTACTTCTAGGCTTTTTGTTCTCTTCCACTGACCTTTTGGCATACACTTACACCAATGCAAAATTGTTTCAATAATTGTAGTTTTCACTGTAGTCTGAAATCAGTAGTGTTAATCCTCCAATTTTGTTTTTTTTAACACTGTATTGGCTCTTTATTTTCAATGCAAAATTTAGAATGTGCTTTTCAGTTTTCCACAGGAAACAAAATAACAACAACAACAACAACAACAACAAAATCCTACTGACATATCCGTTAATATTGACATAGGTCAGTTTGGAAAGAATTGATCTTAACAATACCTTATCTTCCAGGGAATGAACATGGTCTACTTTTTCTACTTGTTTAAATCCTTTTTTATTTCCCTTAGCATTGTTGAATAGTTTTTTGTGTGGAATTTACACATTTTCAGATCCTTATATAGGTCATGTTTTTATATTATTGCAAGTGATGTTGCTTTTATAAAATCTGAATTTCCAAGGGTTTGTTGGTAGTATATGGAAAAATAATTGATATTTACATATTAATTTTGTATTTCACAACCTTGCTAAATTTGTTGATTATGTCTAGTAGGAGTTTTGTCAATTCTGTACTAGTTTTTCTATTTATTTATTCATTCATTTATTTGGTACAGGGTCTCACTACACAGCTCAGATTAGTAGTGATCCTCCTGTCTCAGCTTTCCCAGTGCTGAGATTACAGTATGTGCCACCACACCCAGTTTGTGTGGCTGGCAGTGCCCTGGGGTTCCAAGACCAGCAGGAATTGAACCCAGGCCCTAGTACTTGCCAGGCAGGCATTTAGACTGCTGAGCTACCTCCCCTGTCCTGTACTAGTTTTTAACATAACTAATTATGTCTTGTCACTAAAGATGATTTTAGGTCTGGCGAGATAGCTCAGCAGACTAAGTGTCTGCTTTGGCAAGTGCAAGGACCAGGGTTTGATCCCCGTCCCACATGCCACAGCAGCCCTGCCCTCGGGGCTCACTGAGCCATGACCTAGTCTGGGCGTAATGGCTTACACTTGTAATCCCAGTACTGGGGAGACTGAAAACAGGGGGATCACTGAGTCTGAGCTGTGTAGTGAGACCCTGGACCAAATACATAAATGGAAAAAAATAAAAGATTTCATTTCTTTCTTCACAATCTGGATGACATCTATTAACTAGCTAGCTATTTTTCCTTACTGTTAAACTACAAAGGACCTCCAGTAAAATGTGGGGAAAAAAGCAGTAAAAGCCATTATCTTTATTTTGCTCCTCATTTAGTCTTTGTAAATTTTTCTCCTATTTATATGAAGGTTTTTTTTCTTTATTGGCTATAGTTTAAGCAATTTGATTATGAGAGTTGTGATTTTTCTTCATGAATCTTGTGTTTGGAGTTGGTTCTATTTCTTTGATTGAGCATGGAAATTTTTCAACAATTATTTTTCAGTATCTTTCTTGTTTCCCTTTTAGAAATATATTTGATTATTTGGTATTATTCCATTACTCACTGATGTTCTGTTCATTTTTAAAATCCTTTTTCTCTGTTTCACTTTAAATGGATTCTATCATTTTGTACTTAAATGTACTAATATTTAAAAATTATAATTTCTTGTTAATCCTGCCCCTTTTATTTCACGTTTCACACAATATAGTTGTCAATAGAAATGGTGCCTACTTAACATATTTAATCTTTTCTCTAGCTCCTTGAACACATACAATACAGCCATTATAACTCTATTTCCTTTAATTAATTTTACCATTTGAATAATTTCTCAGCTTCAATTAATTGATCTCTCTTCTAATGATGGATTGTATCTTTTTATTTCACTGCTGTCTTTTTTTTCCACATGGTGGGGATTGAACTCAGTACCTTGCCACTGAGCTATCTCCCCAGCACTTCGGTTAATTTTTGATTGAATACTAGGCAATATTAATTGTACCTTCTTGGAAGACAGATGTTTTACATATTCTTATGAATATGCTTGATTTTTCTTCTGGATGTCATTAAGTTACTTGAAAACATGTTGATTATTTTGCTAGGTAAGACCATAGCTACAGCTAATCTAAGGCTATTTTTCTCTTTTTCTGGAACAAACTCCTCCTGTGTACTCTGATTAGTACCCCTGAACTATGAGACTTTCTTTTCTGGCAGCAAGAAAAAGCACTGTTTTCATTCCTACATGGTCTTAAAAGATTGTTTCCTAGAATTGTTTTGTGTGATTCCTTCCCCAGCTTCATAGTCTCTTCACATATCGATGATCATCAGAACTCCACTCAGCACTCAAGGCAAAGCCTTGAAGCTCATCAGAGTTCCTTTTTTATTTTTTTCTTTCCTCTCCAGGATGACCCTGTGTATATCCTAAAACTTTCTCCATGGGGTAAGTGGGAGGGGCCTGCCTTTCTTGTTTTCTGTCTCTCAAGAATCACTGTCACCTTTACTTCCTATGACCAATGTTTTGCATGCCATTTTAAAATACATATATTTTGTTTGCTTTTTCAGATTGTCTTAAGCAGAAAGGTAGATGTGGTTACCATGACTCCATCTTGACAAAAGTGTGTTTATGTGGTCACAAAAGGTGGTGGCTTACAGATTGGAGAGGGCAGAACTGTTTTATAAGGCAGGATCCATGCAGACATAGAACATAAAGTCTCAAGGAGATGCTGCGGAGGGGGCTGACCTGGGCACCGCAAGGTGTTCAGCGGCCTTCTTGGCCTCTACCAACTAGATGGTAGTTGTAACCTCCCTCCTGCCATGACAACCAGAAATGCCTCCAAGCATTACCGAACGTTCCCTGAGGGCCACAGTCATCCCCAGTTAAGATCTGCAGGTTTAGAATAACCTCCACACGAGAAATGTGTACAGGACAGTTCTATGTATTAGAAACTAGTGTACATATTTGTACCAGTCATTTCTGCTTAAAATTCTAAAAGATCATGAATTGTGAAATATTTCAATCTGGAGATTAATTTTCCTCTTCTGCTTTCTGATTTATATATCATAGACAAGAGGAAAGAGGAACAGTAAAGCAAATGTAGTAGAATATTAAGGCTTTGAGGATTCTGGGTGAAGGATGTATGACATTTCTGTATTATTCTTAATTTTTTATAAAGCTGAAATTATTCCTTACAAATTAGAATGAAGAATGTTTGTTACTTGGAAGACAAATGCATCTTTCTTTAGGAAAGAAGCAATACTCTTGACTCAGAATTGGAACCAAGGCTGGGAGAATTAAACATGATATTGCAGTGCAAAGTATTTTTGACTTTGAGTCAAGTTTTAGGTTCAGAAGATTTGATTTTATTTCTTCACTAGTCATTTAATTTCTCTTTGCTTTGGTTCTCTTGGCTATAAAATGGAAATGGAAAGTGGTTTAGTGGATCAAAAATAAAACTCTTGTAAATTGTAAATAGTTGGTAGTGTTTGTTTTCCATTTTAAAAAGCATCTGAGGGCATTATATCATTTATCTTCACAAATATTACTTTGTTCAGTCATTGCAACATTTAATATGATAAATATATTGCAGCTTTTGTTTTTTGAGGTAACTAAAACTCATAAATATATGACTGTTTGAAAATCACATGAAAAGGGGGAAAACTGAGAATTAAAAACAGTGCTTTTTATGGTGATACACACCTGTAATCCCAGCCACTGGGGAGACTGAAAACAGGAGGATCACTACGTCTGAACTGCGTGGTGAGACACTGTACAAAAAAAAAAGCAGTGCTTTTGATTTGAGAATAGCGCTCTTTTTACTTTATGTATCGTCATTCAGTCCTGTGACCGGAAGTGGGCCTGGCTTTCGGCAGCCTGGGACAAGTCAATTCCAGAGATGGACCTTGGCCTCTTAGGTCATTGCTGCAAGAAGCAAAGGATGATTCAAACTCCTGTCTCACAGCTTCTTACTTGCCAAACTTGCTGATCTACATGAGATGGGATACAGTATACCTTACAATTTTAAAGAAAAATCATGTAGGACTTTTCTTACATCCTTCCTGTTTCATCCTTTTAGTCCTGCTAAATTCTCCCAGCCTTGGAAGAACTAGAACAGTTGTTCTCTAATATGAATACTTGTTCAGCTCTCTATTATTCTGTGCATGAGTTATATAATGTTGGCATCATGTTAAAAAGGCTTAAATTCTACTTGAATTTGTTCTGAAAGGCCAGGGTAAGTGAGTTTTATGTCACAGTAATTACCAACAAATTGATATGACACGCACAAACAGGAAGAATATTGTAAGAAAAATGGCCATAAGGTTAGCAAACATTCCACAGGAGATATGTGGCCTATTAAGCTATGAAAAGATATTCAGTGATAATAGTAACAAAGAAAATGTAAGTCAAGATCATACCAGTTCATTTGGCAAAATTTAAAAAATATGATAATTACAATCATTATTGCAGATATAGATTTATAGGCATAGTATTGATGAGTACTATCAATTGTTAAGAGACTTTGGAAAATAGCATCATTTTCTGATTTCAAACATTCAAATATTTTGTAACACAGTAGCTCCATTTTTAGATCTATATTAGTGCTACCCAATAGAAATAAAACCTGACTCACATATGTAGTTTTAAATTTTCTAGTGGTCATCTTTAAACGAGTTAAATAAATTCCAACAATACATTTAACTCAGTCTATAAAAATATTATTTTGACACATATTGAATGCAACTATTAATGAGGGTTTTGTAGTTGGTACTACAATTTCTTCATTGGTTGTGTATGTTATACTTACAGTGTATCTCAAAATGAACACAAAACTTTCTTTGGAAATACTTGATGTATATGTAGTTGCCGTAACATTTAGACAGTGGAAGTAGAAGAATTACATGCCCAATGAATTCTCAGTAGACTTAAATTTTGTAATAACTGTATTTGTAGGTAGTTAGCAAATGTGCAGTTGATGTCATCTTGATTTCACTTTGCAGCAAAAGCATGTTGCTTTCCCAATTGTATCTGTCCAAATTAAATATATTTAGTGACATGCATATCAACATATTATTACCATTGAATTTGAAGAGGTTTGCATAAACTGATAACTCTATCAATTCAGTAAAAGCTTGTTCAAAATTTTCTTGAATTTCATGTTAGAAAAATGTCTAAAATTATATTATTGTCTTATGCTCTGACAAGATATATTTTCAACATAAAAATTTTCTATCTACTTAGCTAGGTTACAGATCAGCTTTTCCTTTTCTTGGAACTTCAAATTTATCTCATTCAAATTCAGTGTGCTATCAATAAGAAAACGTAAATTGCTCTGCCATTTTTGTCTTTAATTCTTGAATATTTGGCAAACATTCCTTTTATTTAATAAAATCTTGCATTTGTTTTAGCGGCCCTACAGATCTTTGAAAATGCTTCTGTGACTGAACCAATCAAGCTCTCGCAGAGTACAAGTCATTAAGCTCATTTGGCTCTGCTGCTTTTCATAGTTCCACTTGCTGGAATTGATAGTCGCCATTGACAGATATATGTTCATCTACAACACTATTCATGAATCTGCTTCAAGAGCAGAACATTGGGCCAGCCAGACACTCAGCGGACTAAAGTGCACCTGTAATCCCAGCGCTTGGGAGGCTGAAAACAGGAGGATCACTGAGTCTGATCTGCGTAGTGAGACCCTGTAGGCCCTGTACTAAATACATTAAAAAAAGAGAAGTGCCTGCAGATAGCAGAAGTAAGCAATAGGGAAACATTGGTATTTTATATTAGCATTTTTATAAAACCAGTGTTTTAAAGCTGCATCGTTGAAGTACCACCCCTTCGGGTAGAATTTCACTCTTATTTGTACACATAGCTGAAATTCACCAGCAGAAGTAAAAGATGTAGGAGCATCTGTCATGAGTTGTATCTGGACGTCCCCCCAAGCCTCGTGTGTTCATGTGGGCTTTTCAGACATGGTTGAGCCTAGATTGTGTGATGGATTCACGGTGCAGTGCTGGGACTGAGGGTGTGTGACCACTAAATCAGTGCACTGATTGGTTTGGCATGATGCTAATCCCGTTAGTCTAAGTAGAATACAGAAGGAGCAGAGAGAAGCTGCTAAGGTCCCTTGCTGGCATTTCTGCCTTCTGCCTGCTGTGCCTTGGTTGTCCTCTGTGATGCCCACCTGCCATGCCACCCTGCCTTGCAGTCAGCCAACCAGGGACTGAAACGTCTGCAAACTGTGAGCCAAATTAACCTTTCTTACTTAAATTTGGGTGTTGGGTGTTTTGTTTCAGCAATGAGAAAAGTAGCTAAGGCAATATCTAAACCAGGCGTTCAACCTTGCAGATTGTAAACTGATATTTCTTCATGATATTGGAAACCTTTTAATATAAAACATACCTTAAGCACTATCTGAGCATGCTGTTTATGTTGTACTTTCACCTACAGCTACAGAAAAGTACTTCTTTTTTTTTTTTTTTTTTTTTTTTTTAAGTTTTAACCAACTGAACTTAGATTCTGGTAGAGAACCTACTATTGTTTTTTGTGAAGTGTCTGTTTAGACTTCTCATGTTTTATCAAAACTTCTATAAATGAAATATATTAATAGAAAAATTGTTTTCTTTTGTGGCAAGAAGGCAAACCATTGCCAGAGGTTTTTTTTGTTGTTGTTTTTGTTGTTGTTGTTGTTGTTTTTTGTACAGGGTCTCACTATGCAGCTCAGATTTGTAGTGATCCTGCTGTTTCAGCCTCCTCAGCTCTGGTATTACAGGCATGGGCCACCATGCCCAGTTTCTGTGGCTGGCTCAGGGCAGGGCCAGCTTGGCAGGTGTTACCAAGGATCGAACTCAGGTTCTTGCACTTGCCACGGAGGTGCTTAGACCACTGAGCCATCTCTCTGGCCCCAGGCATTGTAGCTTATACCTATAACTTCAACTATTGTACTCAGGAGGCTAAGTAAGGAGTGTCTTAAGTTTGAGGCCAACCTATGCAATTTAGTGAGACCTGTCTCAAAGTTTCTTTTAAAATTTAATGAAATAAAAGAAAAAAACAATTAGGGATGCAAGAAGGTAAACCATTTGCCTAGCATTTGTTAGGCCCTATGTTTAATCCCTGATACAGAAAAAAAAAATCTAAGTCTTTTATAATTGAACAAAGTATTAAGTTTGAATTCTGTTTTAAAATTTTTAATAATTTCTTGGGGCTGGGAATATGGCTCAGTAGAATAAGTGCTTGCCTGCCAAGCACAAGGGCCTGTGTTCAATCCCCAGTTCTGAAAAAAAAAAAAAATTCTCGGATGTTTAATTTTTATTTCAGATGACTAATGCAATACTTTATAATTAATTTTTACTTTTTAAGAAGAAATTTAACAGGGCCAGGGAGAAAGCTCAGTAGAATAAGCGTTTGGCTGGCAAGTGCAAGGGCCTGAGTTCAATCCCCAGTTCCGCAAAAAAAAAAAAAAAAAAGAAAGAAGAAATTTAACAAATTTACATTGCTGAAAATGTCTCCTGATAATATCCGTTTTATTATCTTTACCATTTTTAACACAACAAACAGCATTTTTTTTGTTCTGTTCTAACAATGTGCAATTTCTATTCTTCATTAAACTGTCATATCTTTGTTAGATTCCCTTTTTCTCTTTACTCTCTTAGTACTAGTTCCTGCATCCCTTCTCAATCCTGTCTCTTTTTAAATTCAAATTTTTTCTATTCTCTTTGTTAATTGAAAAAAGTTATATAATAAAATAATAACACAGAAATCAATTTAGTTAGCTATTACAACATAGAAAAGAATCTTTGTTAAATCATGCTTTCTGCAAATATTCAACCAACAGTGCACAGGGGAAAGTCATTTGAACTGAGTCAGTCTTTGACACACACTAGATGGGTGTTATGTGTGTGTGGCATGCTGGGGACGTGGCGTCCTGATGTGCGAATAAGAACTTCAGCTCAAAAGCATGCTTCTGTGGGGCGGAACAGTCAGAGTCACAGCAAAACAATGGAGCTGTGCTTCACAGAAACATGGCTTATACCACTTCAAGGTTTTAAATTTATATACAAACTAAAGGAAATTAAAAATTCAGTTCCTCAGCTAGGCGTTAAGTGTGCAATAGCCACATTACCAGCAGCTACCGTGCTGGAAGGCCCAGGTCATACCCAAGAGGAGCTGTCACCCATCCCTCCCGGGAGGAAGGTGAAATGAAAAGGAGATGGAAAGTGTGATTATGCCAGGTGGAGACAGCCAGGGTGGGGGCTGAGCCTTGTAGTGAGATGTAGTTATTGTCAAGATTCTAGCTCTTAGCTTGCCTGTTGGCTTCCTGGGCATTTATTATATTATTAAAAATAGCTAACTAAATGAAAGAGAGCTGTCTTAATAGAGTAGAATGCATGCTCCTAGACGGTTTCTATACGTATACTGTGTCTGTACATACACATAATCACTCAAAAATGCGAACATATATACACATATATTTAAGAAAATTCTCACATATGGGCATATATGTAAGAGCGTGTATAAACATCCAGTGCAAACATGCATATAAGTTTTATCGAGTAAATGAAATCTACAAACATGTTCTGATCATTGGTAAATGACCAGCTCTGTTAGATACATGTTAGACTTTTCATTAAATTCTAAAAAGTGTTCTAGATAATTTGCATATATTCACATACTTGTCCAAATCGCAAATATTTGATGTTTTTTCTATTCTTTCTTTTTCCTTTTCCTTTCTTTTGCATTCTGTTCAGTTTTAATCTTTTTTTTTTTTTTTAATCAGTTTTATCCTAGGACAAGAGGAGAAACCAATACACTTTCCAGTTAGCAGCTTTCTAACAAGAGGTGGTGCATTTTCTGTCCCTGCACTGCCACACCTACTGGAGAAACAATAGAACACCCTCAGTAACAAAGTTTGTCAAGGATCTTCAAAATGAGCCACTTCAGCTGTGCGTGGTAGAGCAGTCCTGTAATCCCAGCACTCAGGAGGCTGAGGTGAGAGGACTGCTGTGAGTTCTAGGCCAGCCTGGGCTACATAAGTGAGTTCAAGACTGGCTCACTACATAAGGAGACCCTGTCTCAAAAAACAAAAACAGCAACAAAAAGGTCTACAGGGTGTTCAGGGTCTCACTACTAGATTGGACTTGTAGTGATCCTCCCGGTTACAGCCTCCCAAGAGCTACGATTACAGACATGCGCCACCACGCCCAGTCTCAATCACCGGCTCAGCACGCCTCAGGGGTGACGCCGGCACGGCAGGCCAAGGGATCAAACCCCCGGCCCCTGCGCCTGCTTGTAGGCGCTTTGATCGGCTGAGCTATTTCGTGGGTTTCATCAGGAAGTGAAAGCAATATTTTTATTTTGGAGTGCACAGCCCTTTCAAAGTTATTGATTCCATGCTTTTTTCTTGATAATGAATGTTATAAACCTTGCACCAATACCAATATTCAAACTAAAGTCATATTAACTTTTAAAACAGTTTTCACTAATAACTAAACCAGTGAAGCCAAAGAGTTAAAGAAATTATTACTCTGACTCACGTGAGTTACAGGATCAAGAGCTAAGTGGCAGAAGTAAAGTACAGAGTTAAATTCGTGGTAGAAATCATTATTAATGTTGTGAGCCCTTCAAACTTCTGACCTCTTTGTACAATTATCAAAGAAGACTCTTCAAAATAATAAAACAGTGGCTGCCTCAGTAAGCAGGTCCATCCCGGCTTACAGCAGTAAGGTATCTGCTTCTAAGTTACACCAAAGATTGAACAAATTACTACCCAGGGTATGTGGTTGTTTTTTAGAAGCCTGGTAAAATGGAATGGGAATCCACCAATAAAGGTGATTGCGCGCTTGATCAGTGGCTTAAGCTTTTGTTTACTTCCTCCTGAACCTGTCTCCCCGCAGCATTGTACAAATAACCAGCAGCTCTTGAATGTATGTGCTTTGAAGGCAAGGAAGAGCTTTATCCAGCGTGTGGCAGTTCCTGGGTGCTCTCTCGCCAGCGTGCCCACGCTTGTCTCCTGCACCCCCACAACCACACAACTCTGACTCGACCTGGAGGCAGTGACAGTGGCTCCTGGGACAGTCTTCTTCACGAGGCCCAGCCATCTACCGTGGAAGGTGGTCATGTGTGATATGATGTCCTATGCTTAAAAAAAAAAAAGCAAAGGAAAATAACACTCCTAGGACATTGTAAATGGATGAATATTAAATATATTTTAACAACCTGTGAAGAAAATGAAAAGAAAAAAAGAACTGAGTCAATAATGCAAACTTGAAAAGTGAGCTTTCTAATCAGAATACAGCACTATGTTGTAAACTCTTCTGTAGGTATTTATGGTGGAATCAGAATGTTATTTCCTTCTTTCTTTCCTTCTTTCCTTCATTCCTTCCTTTTTCACAAGAACAATTTACATGAAATGCACCCTTTCACAAGTTTTTAAGTGTACAATACAGTATTATTATCCATGGGCTCTAAATAGATTTCTACAACTTGTTCATCTTGCATAACTGAAATGTTATGCCAGTCAGTTAGCAATCGCCCCTCTTCTCTTCCTCCACTGTTGCCAATTGTTATTTCATTGTTTGCGTCACTGAATTTATTTATACCTCATCTAAGTAGAATATATCATTTGTCCTTCCATGACTGACTTATTTCACGTAGCATAATAGCCTCAAGCTTCATCCTGCTGTCACAAATGAAAGTAGTTCATCCTTTTCCAACAGCTGAGCATTTGATTGTATGTATTGAGAATTTTTCATCCAGTCATGTATCATTGGGCATTTCAGTCTTTCCACACCTTGGCTATTGTGAACCATGCTGTGGAAAGCATGGGTGTGCCAATATAGCTTTGATATCCTGATTTTCATTCCTTTGGATAAACATCCTGAAGCAGTGTTGCCCTATCATATAGTAGTTTGATGCTTAATTTTTTTTTAAATTTTTTTGAAGAACCAACATAGTGCTTTTGCACTGTGCATGTACCATTTTCCATTCCTGCCAGCAGTATACAGGGTTTCCAGTTTATCCCCAGTCTTGCCAACACTGTCATCATTGTTTTAGTAGCAGCATTCTAACCGGTATGAGACAGAATCTCATTGTGGTTTTGATTTGCACTGTGATAATTAGTGACACGGAGACTCCTTTTGTACGCCTGGTGGCCATCGGTGTACCTTTTTTGAAGAGATACTTACTCAAGTCCTTAGATCATTTTCCAATAGGGCTGTTGTTTTTCTTTGAGTTAAAAATTATGTTTTTTAAAATATCACATATATTGCTTGCTAATTTCTCTCCCTTTCTATAGGTTACCTTTTCAAATCAGTTTGGTTGGGGCTTTTTTGTGCAGGTTTTTCGTTTGATGTAGTTCATTTGTCTATTTTTTATTTTGTCACCTGTGTTTTTGGTGTAATATCCATAAAACATTACCAAAATCAATTTTGTAAGGCTTTGCCCTTGTGTATTCTTCTGGGAATTTTACAGTTTCGAATCTTATATTCAGGTCTTTAGTCCATCTTTAGTTAACATTTGTAGAGGTATAAGACAGGGGTGTAGTATTCTTTTGCATGTGGATCTCCAGTTTTCCCAACATTATTTGTTGAAAGAGATGGATTCTTGTCAGTCATGTTAAAGATCACTTGGCCATGTGGACTTACTGCTGTGTCTCCTGTTCTGTTACATTGAACTAGGTTGCTTTCCCTCTTAGTTTCTTTCTCTCTTCCTAGTTTTCTCCATTTCTTTATTGGTATTGGGGGATGAAACCAGGGCCTCTCACATGCTACGCATACGCTCTACCTCTGAGGAAACCCCCAGCCCACACTGGTTTATATGTCTGTCCCTGTGCCAGTAACACACTGCCATTGTGCTTAATGTAGCTTTCCAGTGTATTTTTAAAATCAGAAAGAATGATCCCTCCTGCTCTGTTCCTTTGCAAAACTGTTTTGGCTCCATGGAGTCTTTTCTGGTTCTGATAGGAATATTAGAATTCTTTTGGACTCCATAAGAAATATCTTTAGAATTTTGATAAACATTGCATTGAATTCATAGATGTCTTTGGATACATTGTATCATATAGAATCTTCAAATCTTTGAACAAAACATTTTTTTGTATCTTCTAAAATTTTTTATCAATGTTTTATATTTTTCATTGTTTTACTTTTTTAGTTAAAATACTTTCTGATGCTACTGACATTGGGATTATTTTTCTAATTTCCTTTTCAGTTTATTTAAACTTTTTTAAAACATCTTGTTTGTTTATTTATTTATTTGGTACAAGGTCTTGTTACGCAGCTTCCACTCAGTAATCCTCCTGTCTCAGCCTCCCCAGTGCTGGGATTACAGGAGTACACCACTACGCCGGTTTCAGTGACTGGCATGACACACCTGGGTTTTAAGGGCCAGCACAGCATGTGGTACCAGGGATGGAACCCTGTCCTTGCACTTGCCAGGCAGGCATTTAGACTGACACGCTATCTCCCCAGCCCAGTTAGCTCATTATTAATGTATTAAAATGCAGCTGAATTTTATATTGGTTTGTATCCTGCAGTTTTAGTGAGTTGGTTTACTAGTTCTAATAGTTTTTCTATGGGGCCTTTAAGGTTTTCTGTATATAAGATCCTACCACCTGCAAGCAGGGACAACTTTATTGTTTCTGACACATTTGGGTGCTTTTCCTTTCTTGTTCCTGCCTAATTATAAAGATTTGCAGTACTACACATGCAGTTAAGTCTTCAGCTCTGTGTTGTGTGCCTACTGTCACCACTTCACACAGCATAGAGCTTACCTTGTGCCTGATCTTCATGGAAACACTTTCGGTTTTTTCCTGTTGGGTATGATGTTACATGTAGCCTTTCCACATATACCCTTGATCATGTTCAAGTAATTTCTATTCTGAGTTTGTTGAATTTTCATCACGAAAAGTTTTTTTTTTTTTTTCAGAACTGGGGATTGAACTCAGGCCCTTGAGCTTGCCAGGCAAGCGCTTATTCTACTGAGCCATCTCCCCAGCCCCATGAAAGTGTTTTAAAGTTTCTTTTCTTTTCTTTTTCTTTCTTTTCTTTTCTTTTTCTTTTCTTTTTTTTTTTTTTTTTTTTTTTTTTTTTTTTGGTGGAACCAGGGATTGAACTCAGGCCCTTGCACTTGCCAGGGAAGCATTTACTCCACTGAGCCAAGAGCCATCTCCCCAGCCCCTAAAGTTTCTATTGAAACACAATATTTGTACATCCTTAAGGATTACATCACAATAATTCAATACATGAATCCTGTGCCTAATAATCAAATCAAGGTACTAATAAACATTTCTCTGTCTACAAATGCTTTTGTTTTATTTGATACAGGGTCTTGCTACACAGTTCAGACTCGTAGTGATCCTCTTGCCTCAGCCTCCCCAAGCACTGGGATTACAGGTGTGCACCACGGGGCCAGCACGGCATGCGGTACCAGGAATAGAACTTGGGTCCTTATACTTGCCAGGCAGGCACTTAGGCCACCTAGCTATCTCTATGAATGTTAATTATTTTCATGTGTTGGAATTTTTAGTTATTTTCTTCTAATTATTTCTGAATGTATAGCATATTGTTTTAACCAGTAGTTAGCTACTGTGTGGTAGAAAATCGGAACTAATTCTTCATCTCTTTTTATGTCACCTATTTAGCTCCTCTCCATTCCCCTACCTTCTGCCTGTGCTAGTGAGTATTCTATTCTATTAGGTAGACTTTTTGGTTTTCATAAATGAGTGAGATCATAAAGTATGTGTCTGTCTGTGTCTACTATTTCACTTACCATAATGAGCTCATAGTGTGCTGCTGCTACAAACGACAGGCTTTCATTCATTTTATGGCTGAATAATATTCTGCTGTGTGTGTATGCCACTGTTTCTTTACCCATTCTTCTGCGGATGGGGATATTGGTTATTTCCTTATCTTTATTGAAGAGTGCTCCAGTAAATGTGGGAGTGTTTATTTTGTGTCTCTTTGGTGTAATGATTGATTTCATCTAAAAGGCTGTTCAATTTTATCCAATTTTCTGATCAAATAAAAGGATCGTTAGACTGAGGAGACAGCTCAGCAGTATAAGTGCCTGCCTGGCAAGCGCAAGGCCCTGAGTTCAATCCCTGGTACTGCATGCTGTGCCAGCCCCGTGCTGAGCCGGCCTCCAAAACCGGGCATGGTAGCACACACCTGTAATCCCAGCACTGCGGAGGCTGAGACAGGAAAATCACTACAAGTCCAAGTGTATAGCGAAACCCTGTACTAAATAAATAAATAAATAAATAATTTTAAAAAATTTAAAAAGGATCATTGATATCTATCCTTCATTCAGTTTATGTGCTATATCATGTTATTTGATTTTTATATGTTAAACTATCCTTTTTCTCCAGGAATGAGCTCCACTGGAATGATATGTTATTCTTTTCATGTACTATTAAATTTGGTTTGCCGATTTTTTTTGTTTTGGATTTTTGCACCTGTGCTTGCCATGAAGTTGGCCTGTAGTTTTCTTTCCTCATGGTCTAATGTTTTAGCTTCGGTATCACAGTCCTGCTGGCCTCACGAGGTCAGAAGTATTCCCTTCAGTCTTAATTCACTTAATCACTGTGCTCATCCCTGAGACCCAACACCTGCAGTTACTGGAGAAGTTTATTTTGGCTCATTGTTTACAGCCAGCTTCAGGACAGAATCAGCCCAGCAAGGGGATGCAGCAGAGGCCTGGGACTCACATCCTGGCTGCCAGGAAGCAGAGAAGGGAGGAGCTGCGGACGAGCTTTTCTTTTCTTTTTCTTTTGTATTTAGTACAGGGTCTACAGAATCTCTCTACCTAGATCGGACTCGTAGTGATCCGCCTGTGTTCAGCCTCCCAAAAGCTGGGATTACAGGTGCCGCACGCCACCACGCCCAGGCTCAATTGTCTGCTCAGCATGCCCATGGGTGGGGCCAGCACGGCATGGTGGGGACCGAACCCCAGCTGCTGCATATGCCTAAGAAGGCGCTTTAATCTGCTAAGCTATTTGGCCAGCCCTAGTTTCTATTTCTTTATGATGCCATCTTGGTAGGTTGTATGTTTCTAGTAATTTATCCATTTCTTCTAGGTTATCCACTTTGTTGACCTGTCATTTTTATAGTACTCCCTTGTGATGCTCTTCTTACTATGACATCTGTTGTAGTGCTTTTTTTTTTTTTATCTCTGGCTTAAACTGAATCTTCTTTCTATGTTTCTTAGTCTCGCCAGCAGTTTGTCAATTTTGCTTATTGTGTCAAATTCCAGCTCTTTAGTTTCACATTTTTTCTATTGCATTTTCTATTTTCTTTTGTTTATTTCTTCTGTACTCTATTAGTTTCTTCTTCCTGCTTGCTTTTTTTGTGCTTTTTTTCTAGTTCTTTGATGTGTAAATTTAGGTTATTTATTCGAGATATTTCTTCTTGCTTAATAAAGGCATTTATGACTATTTCCCTAGTAGGGCTGCTTTTATGGCAAGCCCTATATCTTGGTAGATTGTGATTGCATTCTCACTTAAGGTACTTTCTTATCTACTTTTTAAAATTCATCTATTGCTCCAAAGTGTGTTAATTTCGACACACTTGATTTTTCTAGATTTCCTTCTGTTACTGATTCCCAACTTCTTTCCTTTGTGATTGAAAACTGCTATTGCTTTGATTTCAGTCCTATTAAATTTGTTAAGACCTGTGTTATGACATAACATGGAATTTGTTGTAGAGAATGTTGCATATCTACTTTCAGGAAGAATGTGAATTCTGCTGTTTTGGGGATAAATGTTCTGTACACAACTGTTAGGTCATTTGATCTGTGGTGTTTTGTTTTGTTTTTCTAAGACCAACTCATCATGTAGTTCAGGCTGGCTTTGAGCTCACTAGGTAGCCTGGCTGGCCTTGAACTCGCAGTGATCCTTCTGCATCAGCCTCCTAAGTGCTGGGATTACAGGCACATGTTGGTCTGTAGTGTTGTTCAAGGCAGCTATTTCCATGTTGACTGATTTCTTAAATAAAACAATAAATGGGGGCTAATATTATAACTGTAACTGGTACATTTTTATTTTTCTTGGAGAAGCTAAAATTTCTCCTTCATGCTTTGTAGCTGTCTGCTTATTTGGATATATAACTTAATGATAAGTACCTCTTTGATTATTCCTTTCAATTAAATGGTAATTTGAGTTAAGGATTGAGTCTGTTTATTGTCTTTGATTTGTACAGTACAATTTGTCCGTTACAAATAACAGCCTTAGGGAATGTGTTTCAAAGAGTAAAATGTGTAAAACTTTACTTATTGAGGCATCATACCTTAAGTGTGGAAACAAAAGACGTTTCCGTCAAGGCCAACAGAATTCAGATGTTCACTATATATCTCTTAATCTTTGTGTTTGCTGCATAATCTCTTATCTTGCTACTGGAATACCTGAAATTGGAAAACTTGGTCTGTCTAAGCGATTGAGCTACACCTAAGTCTTTTGGAATAGTGATCATTATGCTATGATCAGGACTGAAGAAGCACATCCTCAGGCAACCTGTGGGCTGCTACCGGGACTAATAATTAGGATATGAACCATTCGTATATTTGTTTATTGTGAATTGTATATGATAGTAAATAGGAAAACCTAGCAGTTTGTTAACTTGAAAAGAATACTGTTATATACACTGGTTCAGAAAATTGTATTTGTACTAAAAGAGCAGGTAAGAAAAGAGCCTGTTTAGAATCCTTTGTTTTCATAAAGATGGGGTAAAATTGCCTATATTAGAGAGCTGTGTGATTTGTAAGGAAAGCCAGCAACTTGAGGGGCGATGCCTATCACAGGAGTAAAAATGATGCAGGAGGACCCCCTTGTATCCGCAGCTCCTGCTCCTGGTATTGCTGCTGGTTTCCAGCTCTAATGCTACTTATCCACATGCCTAGAACAGCCTGAATCACGCTGCCACGTTGATTTTTCATCCTTCCCACATCTATTCACCTTGTTCCTAATGTGACTTTTTGAAATAAGAAAGTGAACGAACATGACTGGCATCTCACAGCTGCCTTGAGATTACCCACTTCGTTAGACTATGAATTTTCTTATGAATGCCTGATTCATAATAGGTAGGTTACAATTTACTAATCTGTGATTGGAATAAACAAAAATGACTTCATGTATTTGAAGAGACTATTTAACTGGTACCTTTTAAAAGAGTAGGACTCCAATCCCAGGAAACCAAGCAGAGAGTTTAAGTGACATAAGAAAAGCTGTGGACATGGGCAAGGATAATACCCACCTGGGTTTCAATCCAAACTAGAAAATGATGGTTGAATTAAGTGTCTGGGTGCTTAGCTAAAGAATTTGAAATATGCAGAAGGCTTGATGAGATTCGCTTTTCTAATCCATTCACTGCTTGGATATGCTGCAACTAAATGCAACCATTATTTATCTGAATATTTACAAATGAAAAATGCTCTATCAAGAACCTTTGGATCATCCTTTCTCTTTTCAGGCCTGCCTTTTAGCCAGACCTCTGCTTCTTAGTACAAAGGGAGAGAGGAATGAAGATAAAACTAAAACTCACTTAGTCGCTTCTTTTGTAGTCAGATCACAGGCAGAGAGATCGATACAAATTTATTAGAATCAAATTAAATTGTCCTTAGCCAAAGGCTGTGTTAACTTATGGGCAAAGAATCAAGTGATTTAATTTTAAAATAAGTTATAAAGATTAAGACAGTGCAAAGGGTGCATTTCTGAACATCAAATAAATAACATTCACATTTAGCTTTCAGAAAAATAGAGAAACTTGACAAAATATTACTGTAATACATTACCCAATATCTAAAGTATCTTTTTCTTCAAACTTCGAACTAGAAGTGCAACAAATGAATGTAATTGGAGCTGTGACGCACATATGAATTTTATGTAATCCTGAATACCCTTTTGGCCTTGCTGGCCCTTAGAGTGCACATCACAAGCACGTATGTGTGATAGATTCAGAGAGACTTACAACTCTTTCCCACTTGCCTTTGCATGAAGGGAAATGGGGACGTTTTGCTGCCAGAACTTAAAATTATGATGTGCCGGCATGAAAAAGGCCCCAATTAACCTGCAGATAGCTGTCACATTGGTTATTTATGGCATGTCTGTCCCTGTGATTGTCACTCTAGTGCTCTTTAAAAGTGAAGTGATTATTTAATTAAGGGATTAATTGTTTCCCAGTGTGAATTATTCGCACAAGATAAAATTTTTATCAGTACATGATGTATCTAACCATATGCACCAGGGCTAAAAGATGACTGGGTTAAGTGGGAAGATTGATTTGATTAAGAGAGGGAACTGAAGAAAAATTCTGTGCTTCATTTCGCTAATTTTTGGTAACAAGGCATTATATGCATATGTAATTTTTTTTAAAGATTCCAATGCATGGAAAATATATATATAAATTTATCATTTTAGTGTTTAATGCTTTCTAACAAACATGTTGTCATGATGAACGTGAAAAATAAATGCCCAGTGTGACAATGATGTCTTGTCATCTCATCCATGCAAAATTAGCAGCCACAATGGAACCACCATCTGCCATTTAAATTCCTTCTGGACTCTGATATGCACAAATTATAAGAAAAATACGGAAAGAATGGTCCACTAATAAGGAAATAAAATTCATCATCTCAGTTTGGCCATAAATACCAGTCTTTGGATCTGTGAAGAGGTTATTATTGACTTGTAGACTGTAAGTAATTTCTGGTTGTTAGTCCATTTAATATGACAGGTCCTTGCTGTGTAACAACTGGCAGACTTTCGGTTCTGGCAAGCTACAGGGATGAAGACAGTCAGAAAAAAATTGCATAAGACCTCACATCATATGAGTGGTCTTAGGCAATTTTTTTCTCAATTATTTTGATCTTAAGTAGATCAATCATGAACTGGTTTTTAACCCCTTCTTTCTGTTGGGTGGCTTCCCTCACCTTCCATGTGAGAGTGACCAGCTCCACATGGCTTCTTTTTTTTTTTTTTTTTTTTTTTTTTAGAACCGGGGATTGAACTCAGACCCTTGTGCTTGCCAGGGAAGCGCTTATTCTACTGAGCCATCTCCCTGGCCCCACCACATTGCTTCTGTTCTTCATGGTACACTGTGGCTAACTGCAATCGATAGAATGGAGAATGAAGTCAGAATTCATTTCTTTCCAGGCACTTAAGAGTCCACTGGGGCTCTGTACTCAATGGTAGAAGTGAGCTGATTAGAAAACCTGAAAGATTTGTTAGGATAGTGAATTCCCAAACATTCCTCAAGTGCATTTTAAATATGAGGAAGAAGAAAAATGCTCCCATGAGAAGGATCCTCAGTGTCACTTATGATTGCTTATGTTAACATGATAATGAAAAATCCCAGCACACTGATCATTAAAAAACATTTAGACTGATTTAAGTATGCACAATTAATGCTTGACAATGTTAGAGTGAAATGTAGGATTCTTCTTCCAATAAGTGTTGCCTGTTAATTGGGAAGATGTGTATGCACACATACATTGGTGCATACAGACTTGGGCGTGCACTGCTTAGGAATCAGGTCTCTAAATTCAAAATGGAAAAAGAACCTTTTAACTAGTAAGCGTTGGATCAGTTTTTAAATTAAATGCTTTTGAGAAATGAGTAATCACATGTACCACTGGTCAGTGACTCATTTTCCTTTAAGAACAGAAGTTTTTGTTTTATTTTAATCAACTATTTCAGTTTACTACTGGGAACAAAACATTATTCTGGGAATACAGCAGCTAGATGTTTGAAGACCATTAGCAATTCTTCAAAGTCTAGGCAATTTCATTTCTACTAAATGTAAAACGAATATTTTCACCTTCCACTAAATCTTGAATCTTATCAAGTTTAATTCTAGGCCTTTTTTTTCTTATTCTCTCTAAAAGGATCCAGTGCCACCTAAATGCCTCCATCTCCCAGATGTGCACCACTAGTTCAGGCCTGTGCTTTGAACTCCACACTCATATCCCACCTTGAGTGGAATAGTTGCAGTTCAGGTGGGAGCTAAATCATCCCAGTGAAGGTCTACCATCCATTTAATTTTGTGGTGCCTGCATCAACTTTATTCTCAATGTCTAGTCTACCACTGAGTTATGTTGATTCCATTTATTGAATATTTTTATTTTTATGTATTTAGTACAGGGTCTATAGGGTCTCACTACACAGATCAGACTTAAAGTGATCCTCCTGTTTTCAGCCTCCCAAGCACTGGGATCACAGGCATGTGCCACCACAACCAGTCTCATTCACCATCTCAGCACATGCCGGGGGCAGGGCTGACAGTGCACACTAGGGGTTGAACCCTGGTCCCTGTGCCTGCCAAAGCAGGTGCTTTAATCCACTGAGCAGTCTGTCTGGCCCTTACTGAATATTTTTCAATTGACATTCTTCTTTTCTTTAGCCACCATTCTAGTTTGGATCACTGTGCTCTCCTGCTTAAGTACTTCAATGAACTTCTCACCAATACCTTTCCATCCCCTCTGATGTTCCTCCAATACCTTTTTTTTTTTTTTCAAAATATGAATCTTTTTTGTTCGCCTTGTTCACATAAAATTAGTTGACAACTTCTCATTTTTTCTTAATCCAAAGATCTCAGGGTGACCTCCGAGACTGGCAGCTGTATGAACCCCTCCTAACCTAGAATAATTGTCAGCTGACTTCCCCATATAGTTAATTTCTGAATACCTGGTAGCCCTGACCTCAAAGGAAACTTCCACAGCAAAGTGTCCCCTAAACAATAAACTGTCATGGGACAGGAGGGCTGTCCTTCCCAGCATTTTACGCAACTTGCAGCTGTACACTTCCTTTTATGATTATTGGTCAGTGTCCCGCAGGATTGTAAGGACCATCAGGTGTGGTCTGTGTCTGCTTTGCTCTTGGTTGTGGTCCTAGATGGAGAGGTTGAAGGCTTGTGGCTAGAAAGACAGCTTGCACTGTTTGGATTTGTCCTGATAGTCGCAGGATGCCTTTGAAGGATTTTAACCCAAGTAACGATGTAATCAGGTGTCTGCTATGGGAGACTCGCCTTGGATGAGGTTTAGAGACATCCAGGCAAAACTGCCAAAATGCACAGTAAGGCAGAGTCACAGCAACTATTAACCTTTGCTGTTATTTCTTCATTTCACTCTATCTCTCCTCTCTAAATCCAGTGACAAGGGTTGTTTTACATGAAACTGCTCAAATGTTTGACTATCAATTATTTCTTCATTTGAACAATATTGATTGGATTCCTAAGTACATGCTTGACTGTAGGAATAACAACAGTGAGAAGTAGGCCAGGCTGAGATGCGTATCTCTAGCTCTCTCTGACACATTCCTCCTTCGTGGGGGTTAGCCAGAGTGTAATCCAGTGTGAGGAGTAGGGTGGGAGGTTGATGGAGTGCTAGGACTCTGAAGAGGCTGTAACAAAATACTTCCCTGGTCGTGCTAGAAAACGCCTCCAAGAAGTAGACTTTGCACTAGCAGAAAGAAAAGGGTTTCACTGTAGAAAGTTAGGTGGTGGTGGTGGTGGGGGGGTCATTCTTAGTGACTGGGACAGAATGTGCAAGGCCCAGATGTGTAGAAGGGCGCCACTGGGGAAAGTCTTTCTCCTTGGATGCGTGGAGGGAAGGTGGCAGGAAATGAGGAGAGGAATGTTACAGTCATACTGTAAAGCAAATATTCACACTATGAATTGCAGTAGGCATATCAAGCTGTGGGGCGCCAAAGGTCATTGGATTCCTGTCACTGTTATCTGGTTTAAAAAATAGAATGTGAAGAAATTTATATGAAAAGTCAAGGGCTGGGGACGTAGCTTAGTGGTAGAGTACTTGCCTAGTATGTGCAAGGCCTGGGATTCAGTCCCCAGCACCACGCAAGAAAAGTGTTATATAAAAAGTCAAACAGTTTATTAGGAAAACAATGACTAATGCAGTAAAAGTAATAATTGGGGTCTGCGAGATAGCTCAGTGGTCTCAAGCGCCTGCTTAGGCAAGCGCAGGGACTGCAGTTTACCCTGGCACCACATGCCATGCCAGCCCTGCCCCCAGGGTGGGCTGAGCTACTCACACGCACACAAAAAAAGAGTAATAATCATCCAAAACCAAAAAACAGAAGAATCTTGGTCCTGCCGGCAGTAGCTGGTTTTGTGCCTCTGAGGGAAGAGCGGGCCTGGGCCCCCATTGGGCTGACCCCGACTAGCAGTGAGGTCTGAGGTAGTGAGCATGGCACAACTTCCCGCAGGCCGTGCTATGACCCCTGTCTGGATTTGTGTCTTGCAGTTCCATGGAGAACGGGAGACCACCTGATCCTGCAGACTGGGCTGTGATGGATGTAGTCAATTATTTCCGAACAGCAGGATTTGAGGAGCAAGCTCGTGCTTTTCAGGAGCAGGTACCTCCATCTGGAGAAACATGACAAACACAATTACCTCCCTTGTCACTGTGGGCAGAATGGGAAGAGGACCAAAGAGCAGTGAGGCTTTAAGAAACTGAAGGCAAAGGGGGGATGCAAATGACAGAGGAACAATTCCTTCCCTCTACCACTGGCCTTAGTCCATTGAACTATTTCAGCAGGGCACCTAGCAAGGCACACTGCAGAATTTAGAATAGTATTCTGTGTGGCCCTATGCAAGTAATTATAGCTCTCTGAGCTTAGTTTCCCATCTCATGCGAGGCCATCAACAACTAACTTTATAGGAAGTTGTTGTAAGCACTAGAGGACAAGATGTAAAAATTGCCGGACAGGTCTGGGCGTAGTGCTGATATGTAAGTATGTGAATTGCTTTCCCTGAGACCCAGGATTGTTAATACAAAGAGGGAGAAAGAAGCAGGATTTTGTCCCACTTGTCCAGGTGATGGACCACTCCATCTTGCTGGCTGAACCAGATCTGCTGAGGTGGTCCTCCAGAGACTTTGACCATGAGAGGCAAGTTGGGGACATACTGGGGTCCACCCAAGTCGGCTATGTAGGGAAACACAGAATTCCTATTTTTCTATGAATGGGTGTTGTAGTTTTCTCAGTATTAACTTCACTTTTCTAGCATTATAACCTCAAATTGAAAGATGTGTCTGGCTTTTTCTTTCATGTCCTTTCAGTATTAGTTATTTCTCAAGCTAGTAGATATATGGCCTGAGTTTGGATAGGGTATTTTTTCTATTACCACATATTTTAATCTTGTCAACCACCATTTCCTGCAAACCGGAACCTTGTACATATGTATTTTTTTGTTATTTTGGAAAATTTGCCAAAGTAGAAATTGCAATCACTTTACACCCACCAGAAGAACTAAAATTAGAAGACTGATATTGCCAAATGTTCACAAGGATGTGTAGCAACCGGAACTCTCCTACATAGTTGGTAGGCGTTTAAAGTAAACACTCATACATCTACCCCATGACCCAGCAATTGTGCTCCTGGGTATTTACCCAAAGGAAATGAAAACATATGTCTATAAAGAGATTTGTACAAAATTGCTCCTGGCAGCTTTCTTATAATAGTCAAAAATTGGAAGCCTGTGTATACATCAACAGGAAATGACTATGCGAATTATGATGTGTTCATACAATGGGACAGTATCAAGGCACCAAAGAGGAATGAATTCCTGACATTTACAAAAACTTGAATGAGTCTCGGAATACTACACTGAGTGATCGAAGTATATTCAACAGACATAATGCTGAATTGATCCATTATATTAAATTTTGCAAAGAAAATAATTATAATGACCTCTGGACAGGTGCGAGTGGGAATGATTAGGAAGAGATGTGAGGGTCCTTTCTGGGATGTTGATGTTCTGTATCATGATGAAGGCTTGGATTACAGCTCACTGCGCTGTATACTCCAGTCTATACAACTGTGCATAGTTGTACATTACATAGTCTACAAGTTCTACCTCAAAAGGAACGCAAGTATAAAGGCATTAGAGAATGATACGGCAACCTGATATATTTGAGAGCAGGTGTACTGATCTATACATCCAGATATATAATTAAATAGAGGTGTCACTGCATGGATAGCTTTGTGAGAAAGTCAGTACCAAAAATATTTATTGTACAATCTTGGTGGTAGGAATATGTATGTTGCTCTAAAACTATGACAACTATTCTTTATGTTTGAAAATTCTATAATTGTAGCGGAAAATAACAGCTCAAGTTGGAAAGTGGAAGGTACCAGCTGGAACATATTTTACTTTGATTTTTAATGGTGTAATGTCTACTTGTGTCATTGCAACTGAGTGTCTCTTAAAATTACATTTGAATAATATTGTAAAAGGTTAACAGAAAAAAAAAAAAGACTTAGCTAATAGGTCTCTTGGCCAGATTCCCAGATGTCCAAAAGCTTTTCAAGTGGAGCTTTTGCTCAGATTCCCCTGAGGCAGATGTCCCAGAGTGGGGGACAGTGTGCTCCCTGGAACTTCCAGATTCTGCGCATGCCCTCAGGCAGGACTGACCAGCTCTGAGATTGACCCAGGAGCAGGACTTTTCTCCCATGGATGACATCATTCTGGGCACTAGAGACACTGAGATGAAAAGAGGAACATTTCATTCAGAAATCCTCCAAAGGTGAAACAAAGATCTCCTTGCTACAGTGGTGAGTCTGCCAACCCAGGAGCCTGAGAAATGAATTCCGAGCACACTGACGTTTTGCAATCTTGGCCCAGAAACTCAAGTTCCATCATTCTTACAGAAGGGTACTGGGGTGGGGTTGAGGGGTGAGTTGTGATTATTCGCTGGAAATTACCCAGATCTGAAATTTCTGAAATGACTGTTGCTTTGCCTCATCAGAAGAAATAGAGGGCAAAGTAGGAGTCACTGGTTAGGCTCAGGCTAGTCAGACAAGTCATTGCTGTGATTTGCATGAGGACTGTGAATTGTCCTTGTTAGGCTGCCGTCACACACGTTAACGTGCTTCTCCCACCAATCAATATCACTTCCGGGGTCTTCCTGGCAGTGGCCTCAAGCAGATAGGCAGATAGCTTTCTGTCACCAAATGCATCCTGACAGGAAGACTACAGACCACCTCCAGCCTAAGTTCATGGCAACTTCTGGGTACATTTCTGGGTCATAGCAATGGAGAGCCATAGAAGGGCCAGCCACAGTCTGCGATCTTCAGAGGGAGGGTTTTGCCTTACTATCTGACATAATTAGGACAGGGATGGAGAAACGTCACTAAACCTATCTTTGCAAAGAGCCCATTCAGAAAGGGCAGCACAGTAGCCAGTGACATGAGAAGCTTATTGTTTCATGTCTATT
The DNA here is from genome assembly GCF_000260255.1 of Octodon degus. Lineage (NCBI taxonomy): Eukaryota > Metazoa > Chordata > Mammalia > Rodentia > Octodontidae > Octodon > Octodon degus. The sequence continues at coordinate 5,607,288 of NW_004524685.1, read as the reverse complement.
ACAAACCACATGATTGTGTCCACCCAGATTCCTGACATGAAAACCTCCTCTGAAGTGTGAGGGTACCAAGAGGCAAGACTCTGGGGAGGTTTAGGTTTGGATGAGCTCATGAGGTTGGAGCTCCATAATAGGACTAGTGCCCTTCTTAGGAGAGCCACAGAGCTAGACACCCCTCCCCACCACTGTGTATGGATAAGCAAAAGATAACCGGCCATCTGCAAGCCAGGAGAGTCTTCACCAAGGTAACTCTGCTGATGCTCTAATGTGAAGGTACTGACACTGATGCCAAACATGTGCACCCAAAAGTGGACTGACTTGGGTAGGAGAATCTGTCCTCGTGGTGTGGCCTCAGAGTACAGTGCTGGACACTCGCCTCTAGCAGCCTGGCTTTTGAGAAGTAAAGGGAACCCAGGAATTTTACTTTCCTAAGAGTTTTGATCTTTAAGAAAGACCATTCAACTTACTCAACACAATCTCCATCTTCCTCAGAGAACATTTATGATAATTACTGGGTCAAACTCTGAAAGCTGAATTTGACAACGTGAGTCTCTAATGCCATCTGTATTAGTAATGTTTATAGATACCAGTTAAGAAATTGTGGTATTCCATTATAAATTAGACCACACTGGATCCTCACCGCGAGTTCCAAAGACAGTTCTCCCTGCTGTGGCGTAGCACTTCATTTCCTATGCCTCTGTCCTTCTGATTCACATAAAGTGTATGCAAAGAAGACGTAAGATAGAGAACTGCCATTCAATCACTGTAAGTGACATCAATGTTTTCATTTCTAAAACAATATTTATCTCTGAGATCATTTCTTTCTGAGTGTCATGACAAAATAATCTGCAGCCCATGAAAACAGGAAGAACACTATGAGCCCGAGCTGCATAGTGAGACCCTATAACAACCAAATATGTTACAATAATAATAATAATAACAACATGCAGCCCAAGGTGACAAATTAATTTTATTCTATGACTTCCTTACTTCAAGCCACATTAATAAGAACAATATTTTATTCTGAAATGTCCAAATGGTTAAGTCATTCATTTGAAACATGAAGGTTGGTGGCATTTCTTTTCAACTAACTTATTACTAACTTTGAGTCAATGTCTAAAGTCACTGACTCAATGAAGATAAATAAAATTTCTTACTGCTACAGATGGCCAAGTCGTACTACCTATCTCAAAGCGCACTGGTGAGGTGGGAGGTCAGTGAGAGTCCCACTGAGCATAGATCCTAAACCATGCCTAGAATGAATTCAGCCAAAGTGGTTCCAGACTGATATTCCTAAGCAGACCAGAGAAAAAGCTAGGTTTTGTGGGGCCTCAAGTTTATGCAATTCTAAGATTCCACCTTTAAAAAATACATTGCAAAAGTATGAATACAAAGTGTTAAACAGAAATTTGAGCTTCATGGTAAGCCAGCTCTGAACTAGGCCACTTTAAACCTCACATATTGGAAATTAATAACTTTACTAACATCTAATAATACCAGTATTGAGAATGTCCAAATAGCTCTGATGCTTAATATGTCTTAGTAATTGAAGACTATTGAAATGCTTAATATATTTTATGACATAATAAGTAGGGAAGTGGCAAGGAGACTCTGCTGATACAACTTTTCAGTCTATAAATATTCAGCAACAATATGAAAATAACAAGCAAATGGGTGAGGTTATGTATCAGTGCTTACTCAAAAAATTGATTTTATGCAAGACACACAAATATAGAGTTCACAAGACTGGCTTACAGTGGCCACCCAGTCAGGTGTGGAGGAGAGCAAAAGGGCTGTGCACTGGGGACCCAAGAGTCCAGTCAAAGGCCTGGAGCTCAGGGACGTGTCCTGTGCAAGTCCATGCCAGGAGGCCAGAGGGTCTGCACTGGAAGCCTGGAGACACTATTCAAGGTGAAGACAAAGACTGGATTTCCTCTGAAGAAACAGAAGTGAGCATTCCTTTTTCTCCTTCATATGTTTAGGGCATCCTGTCACTCTAGGATAGCTCTTCTGTCTTTAGTAAATCCTCTCAGCCATACTCAGAGCTATGCTGATCTAATTTAGTTGGCTGTTTCCTACTCCGATTGACATGGTCAATTAATGTCACAGGCTAACAGTTGGAGAGTGGCCAAGAGAACTGAAAACAAACTGAGAAGCAAAGGGCCTTTTGAATTTTTATTGAAATATAATTGATTTCTATAACATAAATGTATTAGTCAGCTTTCCAGTTGCCGCACACAATAGGCAACACAACTGAAAGGAGTAACAATTTAATTTAGCCCCTGGTTGAAGGGATTCCATCCACAGGCAGATGGCTCCAGCCAGAAGTCTCATGGTGGAAGAGGACGGTGGAGCAAAGCTGCTTAGCTCATGGAGGCAGGAAGCAGAGCCGGGAATGTTGCCAGAAAGGAAAGAGCAAGGGGTCCTAAGTAATACCCAAGGGCCGGGAAGATGGCTCAGTGGAATAAGCGCTTCCCTGGCCAGCACAAGGGCCTGAGTTCAATCCCTGGTTCTGCAAAAAAGAAACAACAACAAAAAAACCAAACCAGAGCTCGTCTCTATGGCCCACCCAGACACACCCAGGAGCCTGCCTCTCTTATCTCTTCAGAATTTCTTACTCTAATCAGGCTGACATTTCAGGATTAACAGTCACATTAAAGGCCCTAAATGGTTATTTAGATCATTCATTCGAAATGACAACAGGTATAATACATAACACTATAGCCAGGTGAGAGATGCTCATTTATATGCTCAGTTATTTCCAAAGTTGCTGTAGCTTTTTGGAATATTCACTAAATATGTATAAAACTATTGAAGTAAAATAGTGTTTGTTGATATGATTGGCATTATTTTACTTGAATAAAAGCAGTTGCAGGTATGAGAACCAAATGAGGAGCACAGAGATTTGGAGCCGTGTGAAGACTAGACAGCATGACTTGGAGACCTAGAACAGCATGGCCTGAGAGCCCAGTTAACTTGCAGTAGGAGAGGCGAAGCAGGAAGTTCAAGAACAAGACTGAAAGTGAACAAGGCTCCCGATGGGCCTTGGCTCGGACAGGACAGACTTCCCCCAAGAGCCATCAGGGAATCACTGAAGCGTATTAAGCGGGGAGTTCCCTAATGGGATCTGTGTTTCTGAGCCTCCTGATTAGTGGTAACCTATAGGGTGGCTTGGAGGACAAGGGAACCAAAAGCAGGAAGCTGTGATGGAAAGGAGGGTATAGATTAGCAGGTACAGTTACAACTAGCTTGATATTTAATAATGACACTAAATTGTGCCCCATGCATCCTTTAGCGATTACGTTGCGAGAGCCCCGGCGTGTAATTACACGACTTAGACATCCTGGGTGATATAATCACATATAATTTTATTAGTCCTCCACTATATGTGTTGTCATCGGCAGAAGCATTGTCATATGGTATACAACTGTACATAGAAAACAATCACGAGAAGGTAATAATGGCCAATAGTGGGTTAAAATTTGTTAGGTCTCTTGCTCTGCCACAGCTGTGGGCTTGAGCCCAGCACTTGCAGGTAGGAGAGGGCAGGAGCTCCAGTTACAGCCAGGCTTCCAGATAGGGAGGTTGAAAAGGGGTGTCATTCACCAGAATATGTACAGAGAGAAGTTTTAAAAGGGGTAACAGTTTGGGACACATTACATGTGAGCCTGTAAGTGGGCGAAGAGACACTGTCTACAGACACCTTAGGGGAAGAGTTAGGCCTGGAAGCAGATGAGAATAGTCCTCAGCAACAGGAGGGAGAGAACAGGAAACCAGAAAGGGCCAAGGGCAGTGCCCTGAGGAATACTGAAGTTTGAAGGATGGGAGGGGAAAGGCAATTTGGAAAGGAACTGAGAAAAAATAATCAAGACAGCAGGGAGGAAATCGGTAATAAGAGGTTTCATAGAAATCATTCAGGTTTAAGAAAAATTAAATAATCAAGGTCAAAATACTTCAAGAAGGTCAAGTGTAGTGAATCTGGGAGTGATGGTGAATTGCAAATGGAATTATAATGGAGTTGCTGAGGAGGAGTGTGGAGCACAAGGCGAGGGGCAGCAAGCAGAGCGCAGGCCAGGGGCTGAGGAGAGTTGGAGGCTGCCTGGGCCGGGAGGCCCTCGCCTAAGGGGGGAGACCGTCAGACTTACCTCCATGCAGGAAAGTAGCCCAAGGAGTGGAGTAGGTTGAAAGGATAGGAAATTGAGCAAAGTGAAATGAAACAAGCCCCTTAAGGGTATGAAAAGGGATGAGATCAAAAGGGTTTGGGGAGCAGGCGCGGAGAAATTGGAGCTTTCGTACATTGCTGATGGGAATGGAAAATGGTGCCGCCACTGTGCGAGGCAGTTTGGCAACACTTCAAAAGTTAAGCATAGAACTACCCTGGACTTCAGCAGTTCCTCCCAAAGGAATTCAAAAGATGCTCCTGTGCCTAGTCTCCTTTGCCGCATTGTTCCCAGTTATCAAAGGTGGAAACCACCTACCTGCCTGTAAACAAGCAAATAGGTAAGCAAAAGATGATGTGCCCATAAGTGGAATGTTCAGTTGTTAAAAAAAAAAAAATGAAGTTTGTCATAGCAGGAATGAACTTTGAACACCGTGCTACGTGAAATAAAACGGACAAACACTGTACAATTCCATTTATATGAAATAGCTAAAAAGGCAACTCCGGAGAGACACAAAGTAAATTGGAAATTATCAGAGGCTGAAGGGATGAAAGAGTTACTTGTTGGTAGGTAGTTTCTGATTGAAGTGACAGAAACAGTTTAAAAATAGAGTGGCGATGACTGCGCCAGAGTGTCAGTGTAATTATACTGTCGTGTACTTAGAAATGGTCAGCATGACATTTCATGTAATACCCAGTTTATCACAATAAAATATTATAAAATGCAAAATTAGACACTATATTCATAGTGATTCATTTTCATTAATATGCAAATATCAAGAAAAGACTATAACAGAGCTAGTACAGAGCAAGACATGGCAAAAACAGTGTTTCTCAGTGTGTCTGTGAAGGAGTTTGCAGACGAGATTAGCTTGGAGTCAGTAGACTGAGTAGAGGAGTCTGCCTTCCTCCATGCGGGTGGCCATCGCCAGTGCATCGATGGCCCTAACAGAACAGAAAAGGTGGAGGAAGGACAACTCCACCCTCCTGGGACACACATCTTCTCCTGGCCTCAGACACTGGTGCTCCAGGTGGGTTCTTAGGCCTTCGTATCCTGAGAAGGACATCATCCTGCCCCCCACCCCCATTCTCAGGCATTCAGACCTGGATTTAATTATACCACCAACTCCCTTTGTTTCCCAACTCGCGCCTTGGTCATAGCTACGCAGTATCTTCCAGCTTTTGTTTCTCTGGAACAACTTGTCTTCAGAGACAGAAAGAAGGTTACCCACAGCTTCTGTGTTTTTAAATTAAACACAAAGGAAGCACCTTTTCTCAGAAGGGAGAGGGGAGAACAGGGGTATAACAAGGAACTAGAAAAGAGTTGTAGAGGCTACTAAGAATTTGGGAGAATAAGGATAAATAAAAGGGTTGTTGAGATAGATGTACTGGCTCAGCTGAGATTGGTAAATTGCAAATGTGTGCAATTGCACCTCCCTGGTTGTTTTGGTTTTATAGCTGCATTGGGTAGAAGAATTAGAAAAGCTGGAGAACTGGACTTCTTCACGAGGAGTGAGATGTGTGGCTGGGCACAAGGCAAGCCAACAGCCTCCTCTGAAGGCTGTTTTAGAGGGCAAGAGGAGAATAGCTCCCATGGTCAACCAAGAGATTCATATGAAAGAAGAGTCTGAAGGAGACTCATAACCCTGGAGAAAGTGGAATAAAATGAAAAACTGGGTTTAATGGAAGTGAGGAGGGAAAGAGAGAAAGGAGACAGAGAAAGGAGAGAGAGGGAGAGAGAAGACAGAAGAGAGGTAGAGAGAGAGGGGGGAAAGAGAGAGGGAAGGAGGGAGGGGGGGGGAGAGAGAGAGAGAGAGAGAGAGAGAGAGAGAGAGAGAGAGAGAGAACAGTATATTGAGATTTTACTATCCCAGAAGTAGGATTGTTCTGATGGATGACATCATAAAAGTAGATTCTAAAAGTGAAGATGCAATTGTAGAAATGACTAGAGTCAGCTAACTGATGCCCCAAGTAGATAAAAACACATGCAGTGGTTTAACTACAGCAGTTTATTTCTTGCCCATAAAAGAATCCAGTGTGGCTGGAGGGAATGCCCTGCTTCACTTTAATTCAAAGCCCCAGACTTCTGGAGGTGCTGCCACCTTCAGCTGGCAGCTCTGAAGTTCTTCGGGCCGTGGGGACAAGGAGGAAGGGGACAAGGAGCACACTTTGGTGGTTGTGGAAGGCGGGCCTGGAAGAGATGTGCCTCCTCCCTTCACATTTCATCCCACAGAACTTAGCCCACACACAGTGACAAACTAGTCTGGGAGCTGTGAAGGTGTGTGTCCTACAACAAGCACAACAGTGAGCAGCTCCGCTATCCTTCAGGTCACAAGTTGTTCATTTTTAAAAGCTGTTTTGGTGCTGTCACTTAGTTTAATTCCTAAATTCGGAAATAAACTTCAAATAAGGCTGTTACCAGACACAAGATGAAGTCTTATCTGACAGTACATGGTCAGACTTCCTTTCTAACTGTATTCCCCCAACCTATCCTTTTTGTAATCTATTTAGATTAATTTCTGTGACCCAGTTTCTTCACTTGATTAATGACTTTTTATTCTTTTACCTGAGTTAGAAATGTGTACAGATTACTTTTTCATAAATCATTCACTTTTGTGCCAATGACAAATACTACATAACACAGGGAAACACGGACTCACTGAAGGTACTAGTCATCACACAAAGCCGAATCCATGGTGAGTTTGAATCACATGTGAGACCCATCTGGCTTGTGATAGCGTAAAAACGTTTTGAACCACGTGTATAGTTTCTCTGTTAACAATCCAATCAGCATGCTTGCTTGTGCGCTCTCTCTCTCTCTCTCTCTCTCTCTCTCTCTCTCTCTCTCTCTCTCTCTCTCTCTCTCTCTCTCTCTCTCTCTCTCTCTCTCTCTCCCTCCCCCATCTGTCTGTCTGTCTCTCTCTCTCATGTGTACTTTTAAAAGCCTCCCTAAGATGTATAGTTTCACCCCAAAATTTTCCACCAATAGCAAGGCAGGCACAGCTGAGAGTCATTGGCTTGGAACTCTGAGGTCACAGTCACTCCAACCCAGTGATCTGTGAGCTGGGGAGTGGGGGTGGCCTGTGAAGGACCCACACCACTGAGAAGGAATTTCTCCTCCCCTCCCTGAAGAAAACTGCATCCCCAAAACCATGTGGTAAGATTTGAAAGTATAAACTTGAACAGTTCACCATCTTCCTTTCCAATGTCCTATGCAATCCTGCAGAAAATAAACTCTGCATCTTGGTGGGGAATGACTGTTTGAAGAACCATGGTCAATTACTACAAAGTACTGGGAGTACCTCAAAATGCTTCCTCCTCTGCCATCAAAAAAGCCTATCACAAGTTGGCTCTCCAAGTCCATCCAGACAAGAACCCGGAGAATAAGGAGGCAGCTGAGGAAAAATTCAAACAAGTAGCAGAAGCCTATGAGGTCTTGTCTGATGCCAAGAGGCGCAATGACTATGACAGGACCAGAAAGAACTGCACCCAAAGAGACAGTGGAAGAGTTGGCAAGAACAAAAGTCATCTGGAGGAAGACCTGTACTTTGAGAGGCCACACAATGTCTTTGACAATGTCTTTGAAGATGATTACCCCTTCTCAGGAGATTATTTCTCCACTGGCCACATGCATAGGCCCAAGAGATCCCAATCCTCATTCTTTGATGTGACCCCCATATCGGACACAGGATTTTCCACTTTTGTAACCCTTGGCTCCAGATCAAGTCACTCTATTGCAGAGACATTCGTACCCTTTGTAAGCAGTGGAATGGGAAGTTTCAGACTGGTCACCACTTGTAGTCAGATAGTGAATGGCAAGAGGGTTGTTACAAAGAAAGTTCTAGAACATGTGAGAGGAGGAGACTGAGGTGGAGAAAGAAAAACTATTTCATCCAATCCCTTCATGTCTTTGGTAATGAGTTTGGTGGTGTGTTCTTTGCAGGGACTTTGGTATGAAACTGGTATGTCTTGATATTTATCAAATATAATTGGAATCTGAGGGTGTGAATAAACAGAGCTCTGAACGGGAATAAACAGAGGTCTTCTTAGTCCAGATCTCTCCTTTCACTAAGGAGGGGCATTATAGGCCAAATAGTAACACAGGAAACGGAGTTGAACAACCAAGTCTTCTGAGTCTCTGTTGAGCCACTGTTCCCTTTCTTCCACACACTGGCACAGTCGAGACCACCGCAAATGTGGCCTTCTGAAGTCAGATGCAGCGCTCTTCTTCACCAATCCTGTGGACTTCCTTCCATTTCTCCCCTGGCCTACCTTGTTATTGCATAGTTGCCTCTTTCATGGAGTGCTTTTTCACTCCCAGCCTCTTATTCTGATGTTTTTCTTCCTATGCCACCTTTCTTCCTACCCATTTTACATAGGCCTCCTTAACACAGACCCTATCAAAAGCAGGCTTGATTCTTTGTTACTTTGAATTTGAAAAATATGACAAGGAGAAAGTGAAATATGGGACCTAGGGTCTCTCTACCACTGAGTTACATCCTCAAAGCTTTTTCCACATACTTTATTTTGAGACAGGGTCTTACTAAACTGCCTCGGTGGAACACAGACTTGGAATTCTCCTGCTTCAGTTTCCCTAAATTCTGGGATTCCAGGCATATGTCACTGTGCCCAGCAGGGATGGATGGATAGATAGATACATAGATATATATATATGAGAGAGAGAGAGAGAGAGAGAGAGAGAGAGAGAGAACAGTATATTGAGATTTTACTATCCCAGAAGTAGGATTGTTCTGATGGATGACATCATA
>NW_004524685.1:5593946-5598263 GCF_000260255.1 Octodon degus | reverse complement strand
TTTTTTTGCAGCTAGTCTTCCAGTCAATCTTGACTGGATTAAGAGATTCCTATAGGGCCACAGAGATATCTCAGTGGTCTAGGCAAGGGCAAGGACCAGGACTGGAGACCAGGCATGGTGGTGCATGCCTGTAATCCCAGCACTGGGGAGGCTAAAACAGGAGGATCACTATGAGTCCATGCTGTGTAGGGAGACCCTGTATCAAATACATAAAATTAAAAAAACAAAAAAGATTCCTAGACAGGCAATTGGATTGTCAGGGCACTGACCTCATCAATGAGTTATCAATGAGTTCATAGCTGAATGGACCCATTAGAAAGTAGAACCTAATTGAGGGGAATGGGTGCTACGGGCATGACCTGGGGATCTGTATCAGGCTCCTGGTCCCCTGGCCCCTTCCTCCCTGGTTCTGTCAACCTGCTCTGCTTTGTGGCCACCATGAGTTGGCACTTTTCCTCAACCCTACCTTTCTGCATGATGTTCCCACTCTGGATCCAACTGACAATGAACTGAAAGCCCTGAGCACAGAACCAAACAAACCCTCCCCTGCTTAAAGTTGTTTCTGTATAGCATTTGGTCCCAGCAACAAGAAGTTGACTAATGCAGCTAGCATTTATTGAGTGCTCAGAAGATGTCTGGAATTCTACATCACAGTTGTTATCTCAGAAAGCCTTTGGGCAATGGAACTCAGTTGCTGTTTTTTCCCATCATCTAGATAAGGAAATGAGGCTTAGAGAGATTGAGGAGCATGCTCCAGGCCCCACCTCATAAGCAGTAAAATACTTCCCTACTCTACTGCACATTTTTATCTGCTGAACTATGACATCTAAGGATCCTACTCATTTATTTTTAAACCTAGGGTCTCGCCCTCATTGCAATATAGAACTATCATCACTGAACCTTTCTCCAGTGCCTAAGTGCCTGGTGGAACTTATTAAGTAGTCAAACATTTTGAATTTTATGGCCCGATGGGAACTTGAAGGTTACTTTCATATGAAGAGAGAATCATTGTACTGAGTTTCACTAAAGCTAACAAATGATTATCCATTTCCCAAGTTGTGAAATTATACTTTTGGTTGGGATTTAATCATGATTCAGGTACATGAAGAAGTTGTGGGATGTTTGTATAGCTGAAATCAGTCCTATGTCAACCCCTTTCATCTATATTAATGGACAGGGACTCAAAGGAGTTGTTCCTTATGGAAAGTTACTGCTAGAATCTGCACTAGAATCTGTCTTCCACTTTCCAGTAGCCAAGCTCATTCCAGCACACCATGCAGCATAGCAAAATTTGGGTTTCACTCACAATTGTAGTCTTTTATTACATTTTATGAGACAAATTAGTAGCTTCCTTGTGAAGGGGGTGGATGCTGAAGAACTGAGGAGCCCAAAATGCTCCACTAGCCCCCATTCTTTTTTTTTTTCAATTTTTATTTTGAAACAGGGTCTCACTAAGTTGCCCAGGCTGGACTCAAACTTGCAGTCCACCTACCTCATCCTCTCAAATAGCTAAAATTACAACAAGCATGTGTCACCTCACTCTGTTTATCTTTCTTCATCAAGGGACTTTTGTATATTGTGGGTTTTATGTGACAAAGGTTTAATGTACATTTGAACATTTTATTCCTGGCAAGCTTTTGTAACTTGATAGGAAATATGCCTCCATCTCTCTGCAAAAGGACACACAGAAAAAGAAGAAGGTGAATTTATTTTTTTTCTCATTAACTTTATTGAAAATCAATAAATATATAGCATATTAAAATTGTAGACAAATGTTTAAATGTGAAAGATATAAGATGTAGACAGAATTTTAGAGAAATATTTCTGAAATGAATGCATAGCATGAGATTAATAATAGAGCACATTGTAAATAAATTATTTAAAAACTTAAATGAATATAACAATAAAAATTGTCTAAAATAAAAATGAAGAATTTACAGATCAGTCGTATAATAGTGCATTCTGTGCCAAAATCAAGAAACTTATATTCATATAATTAAAATTCTCAAAGTAGAAGGGGGTAGGCAATAAATATTTAAAGATTTAAAATTTCTGAAATTAGTTAAAATTATAGCACCACATTTCCCAGAAAAATGAACCTTTTGCACAAGAAATTTGAATAAAATCATACCAAGATACACAAAAATGAAATTATCCAAAACTAATGGTAAAGAAAAACATCATTAAAGCATATACATGAAAAAAATATTAGCTATGGAAAACCAAAATTAAATGGCATCTTATTCCACATTAGAAAAAAAAGAAGCAAGTGGGTAAGAAACTAGACTAATTCAAAGGACTAAAAAAAAAATCTGTCCTCATAGAATTTTATATTTAACAAACGTACATTTGAAAACTAAAAGTAAAATATTTTCTAGTTATACAAACTCAAAATACTCTAATACCTCCAGACATAGCATATAGAAAATAATAAAGACCATAATCCAAAAGGCAAGAGAAGTTCCTGTATGGTCCTGGACAAGAATAAAGAGCTCTCAAAGTGGGAGTTATGCAGGACTATGTAAAATATATTACCTGAACCCATTTAAAAGATCATTGAAGATTTCCATAAAACAGTATCAATCTTATGTCAGGTTATATACATTGTGTGTGTGTGTGTGTGTGTGTGTGTGTGTAAAAGTCAAGAAGAAGTAATATAAAGTCAATGAAAAATGGAAATAAAATATACTTTTTAAAGTTTCTAATACTGGGAGAAGATATCATACCATGTCTTATAAGTAGATTGTAAGTCAAACATACAGCATAAATCTTTAAAAAAATTAAGATTAAACAATTTTCCAAAAATTAATTAATTAAAAATTAAGTATTTTAAAGCAATATTCCAAAATTAAAATTAAATTGTGAGTCCAACTAGGAGGCCAGAATGTTGTGCATTGTATGTACAAATCTGTGATCAATTCAGAGTACTCACATAGTATTTGAATGTTAATATATACAAATATGTGCACTAAGAAAAAGTTTTCGTGCAGTAAAGAATTACTAAGAATAAGATATAACATGAATACTGGAATAGCAAATATATGACCAGCACTTGTAACAGTTTGGGACTAGGATATCACACAAAGTTCTAGTATGTCATGGACATAGACAGTGTCATGATGCTTACTGGTGGCCAGGTGTCACTTGTGGGACTGAGCTACTGCTATCTCCTTGATATCCACCCTGTAGACCCAGACAGAATCATGACCCATAGAGCACAGGAGAAGTCCATTTGTAGAGTATGCTGATGGAACTATTTTGCTGCTGTATACAAAGTAATTGAAAGACTGCTGTTGTATACCTCTTTTTCTCCTGTGTTTGTTTGCCCTATTTGGTGGGTTCTTTCTGTTCCCATTCGTGGAGTTGTGGTCATTTTGATCCCTCTCTAGGATCTCTTTTAGTAGTCTGTGTAGGTTTGGCTTTTTCATCATGAGATTCTTTAGTTGTTCTTTGTCATGGAAGTAGTTCACTTCTCCATCAAACCTGAAAAGGAGTTTTGCAGGGTATATCAGTCTGGGTTGGAATTTTTCTTGCAAGACTTGTAGTAGTGCTCCACACTCTTCTCGACTTCATGGTTCATGAAGAGAAATCTGCCATTATTCTGATGGGTTTTCCTTTAAATGTGATCTGTTTCTTTTCTTTAGTGGTCTTTAGTATATTGTTCCTGTGCTGAATTTCTGGGATCCTGATTATTATATGTCTGGGTGTGGTTTTAATTGGGTTCACATTCTTTGGAGTTCTATATGCTTCAGTTACCTGAATGTCAAATTATTTCCCCATGTCTGAGAAGTTTTCTGCTATTACTTCTGTCCACATTCTTTTTATATCATTTGTATTGACTCTTTCTTTCTCATTGATGCCTGTTAGTCTTATGTTATTTATCTTTGCATCATCTTGCAGATGTTGAACTATTTTTTCCTGCATCCTAGTTTTTTGTTTTGGGTTGGTTTTTTTTTTTGTTTTTGTTTTTGTTTTTTGCAGAAACAGGGATTGAACTCAGGCCCTTGCACTTGCCAGAGAAGCGCTTATTCCACTGAGCCATCTCCCCGGCCCCTCAATCCTAGTTGTTTTTAACAGATCTTTTCTTACCTTTTCACTTGCTGCAATGGTGTCTTCAAGGTCTGAAAGTCTATTTTTGCTTTTATTCAAACGGTTTTGCCAGCTTGTGATTGAGGTTTTAATTTCCTGTATAGCACTTTGAATCTACTTCATGCATTCTATTTCTTTCCTATATTGCTCATTCAAGGATTCCATCATATTTATATTCTGCTCTATTTTTTTATCAGTGTCTTCTTTAGAAGCACTTTGTATTTCTTT
>NW_004524685.1:5579535-5593266 GCF_000260255.1 Octodon degus | reverse complement strand
TTTGTTTGTTTGTTTGTTTGTTTCCGGTAATGGTAATTGAACTCAGGACCCTGTGCTTGCCAGGCAGGCATTTATTCTTCCGAGTTGTCTCCCCAGCCTTCATCTTTCTTCTTTCAAAACCCTACTACTTAGTGTTTACTCACTGAGCGACTCTTTTATTTCCAGCATCATGCTGGCTGCTTTATATCGATTATTTCTAACTCCAAAGTCATTCACAGGTTTATGGTGTTTTCATTTGGCAATGAGGAAACTGAAGCTCGGGAGGTTAACTCCACTGCCTGACATCACACAGTGAGCTGGAGATGGGGTTCAGACTGGAGTTCGCCTGAGTGAAGCTCACATTTTGGAGCTGCTCGCTTCCACTCTCGTTTGAGCTGCCATGGTTATTTCAACACTTTTATAATGATATCCAGATGGAGCTTTCTTCCATCAACTCTGGTGTGAAGTGAACTGCAGTGTCTCTACTGAACAAAAGGAAAATCAAATTGGAGTAGAAAATATGATTTTTCATTTTCATTTTGTCTTATGTAAAATCCAAATTTCAGCACTTTCTCCAGACATAGTTGGCTTTTGACAGAAATGCTGAGTTGTACAAGGACTTTTTGCCAGCAAAGATTTTTGCTTTAAATTCACTTTGAGTTAAGTAAAGAAAGTTTTCTTTTTGTGTAGAAATAAGACAGCAGTGCCCTTTCTTCCTGTGTTTGTTTTCAACAAGAATAGAGTTAAGCATGGGCCCACGGCAGCAAAGCAAAGACGGCAGAAGGAAGAAGGGCTTTGCTGCTCCGGAAATATTCGAAGTCGATTCTCTTCTGTATGTAGTGCTCGTGACGCAGAGTCCCTTGCAACGTCTTTGGCTCTGCTACTCTGTTTTCTGGGTGACAGAAGCTCCTCAGGTTCATTTCAAAAGTTGTGAAGTCAATCTCAAACACAGATTTCACTGATGGGCCGCTTTTGGGGTTACTAATTGCTTGAAAAGAAAGAGGGAGAGAACTTAAATATTAGACAATTAGTTCCTGTCTCCTTAAGTAATTTTCCACTCTTGCCCATCAATCAATTGCTTATTTTTAACATAATCTAGTTTTGAATAGTTGTCTCTCACACATGCATGTGAAATATCTGGCTTTTGGTCGCTGACAATATAAACGTTTCCAAAAGTCGCAGGTTGGTTTGAAGCAATTCCTGTTTGGTTGTGGCTCCTGCTAGTGGGAGGTTGTCAAGAGAAGGGACTGCCACAGTCCTGCCTAGCATGGCAGAAGGAATAGACGCACAATTTAAAAACTCAGGAAAAAAAAAAAAAAGAAAAGAAAAAAGAAAAAAAAAAGGAGCAGGGGAAACTCAGGGCTCGGGGAACTTATACAAGGGCAGTTTCTCACAGGAGTCTGTCAGAAAGCCCATGTCCTCACATTACCAAGAGAGGAGATAGAGGAGGCAAGTTTCCTGAGGAAGAAAAGCGCTGGCATAGTGCTATTTCTTCTGCACTCTCAGCTATTCAAAATGCTTTTTTTATACCCTGGAAAGGAACATAAAAGAATTGGAAGGGATGACCTCCCTGGGAGGGAATCATAATTTTCTGTACTTTCTGTTGCACACCATGTCCCCTAGTCTGTTGTTCCAGGCAGGTACAAAAGTGTGGGTAGAATCATGGACAAAGTGTCCAGCACAGGTATTCTGTCTCTTAGGAGACCCCAAATCTCCTAGGAACCATATTCTTAAGAGGCATAAGGTCTCTACCTTAAATACCATTCTCAGTGCTTCTTTCCCAAAACTATTAAACCATTTCGTATATTTGGGAGCTTGTTGTTTTTGCAAGCAGCTCAGCTTTGTACTCCAGAGCTTTAGAATCTCCACAGTTCCTGGAGTTAAGTGCACCTGAGTGGGATGGATTCTGAACCAAGCATGGAAGGCCTTTGCAGTCAGCCTGGCCATGCCCTTTCCTGTGCAGTATCTGAAGTCTTGAGGATCCCCTGAGGCTGAGTACAGTCGAGGCCCTCAGTGTGGAGAGGTTATTTTCTGGATGAAGTAGAATGGTTCTATATTTTAAGCATTAGGAAGACTATTCCAAGACCTAAGTTGTTTTACAGATGCATCATATGATTGACAAGATGCTTGGACACCAACGATTCTATACCTCACTGGACAGCCCAGACAAGATACATTTATTTCTCAGTATCAAGAAGGGCCAAAGGGGATTTTTAAAAACTCAAGTGGCTTTTTTGTTGTTGTGGGTTTTGTTTTGTTTTGGTTTGGTTTGGTTTTTTTGCTTTGTTTTGTTTTCGTTTTGTATTTTTAGGGAAGGGTCTACAGGATGTTCAGGGTCTCACTACTAGATCAGACTCAGAGTGATCCACCTGTTTACAGCCTCCCAAGAGCTGGGATTATAGGTGCAAGCCACCACGCCCAGTCTCAACTGCCTTTCCAATGCACCTCGGGGGCGGGGCCAGCACGGCAGGCCCAGGATCGAACCCCCAGCCCCTGTGCCTGCTTGCAAGTGCTCTAATCCACTGAGCTATTTGGCCAGCCCTTGAAACTCAGGTTTGACTGTAGACAGATGAAAAGCAAATGTCATGCCACTCTTTCCTGACTCTTAGATTTTAAAGTAGGCATGTTGACTTCTTGCTAGATCCTTGTTGCCTTGCCTGTAAAAATGATGACTTCTAACCATCCTAATTTATAGAGTTGGTTGAAAAATTAAGCACAAAGAAAATTGTGCACAAACTTTTGCATGTTTTGTAAATGGAGGATGTTCTTGTTCCTTTTGGAAGTAATGTCTTTGATCCATAGAGTACCAGCTCTAAATATCTTTAGGATTTATAGCTCTAAGTCTTCTGCAAGTTGAGTGGAAGTGTGGCATTTATGTTAAGATATGACATTTGTCATGTGATCTTGAAAACAAGATCAATTGTGGCTTTTGTTTAATCCCCAAGTGAAAGGAATGCTCAAATATACAATGAATGTTTAAACATTTTAAAATAATTACAGTAAACACATTCCTATTAATCCCCCTCAAAATATACCCCCTTGCTTCAAACTCACTTAGCCCATTATTCTTGCCATTCTCTGAAGCAGTTCTACAAGCCCTCTTGTGTGTGTGTCTTTATAAGATGTGATAAAAAATATGTTGGATGGAACTCCCTGGTGCCACTGAACACCAAGATGTACTCATAAAAACATCATGGTATGTCCTCATCCACTTTATTCACTAGATCTAGAGCTGTGTGGCTTGTGGCTCTTCCCCAAAGTCAAAATGGCCACAAAAGATACACATTTTTAATTGATTCAAAACATCAAGACAGAGCTGTAATAGGCTCAAGTCAACAACTTCTGACATTGCCAGTCCTACGGAAAACCCACTACTATTGTGAACTACTGGACTATATCGGATTATTTTGCTGAATTCATGCACTTACAATATTTAAATGGCAATGGGTACCCATCTTTGACAAAACTAAACAAAAAAAGGGGATACAAATGAACCATTTGTATCTGTATATAGAAAATAGGATAGATATACAGCTACTTTCTCTTAATTCAACGAGAAGAAAGATTTGTACTAACAGTGTTTGGACAGGATATCATGTCTGCATCTTGTACTATGAATAATCATTATGAAGACAACAATATGCAATGTATTAATTATTGAAGCTGTCCTACTAATCATTTTTCAAACTGTGCCTTTGCTATAAGGGGCTGGGGAGATGGCTCAGTGGAATAAGTGCTTCCCTGGCAAGCGCAAGGGCCTGAGTTCAATCCCCAGTTCCACAAAAAATAAAATAAAATAAAATAATAAAATAAAATAAAATAAAATAAAAAATAAAAAAAGACATCAAGACAACTCCAACAGTGCAACTAAAGACCCTCATGAAAGAGGATTTCCAGAAATGCTTCAAAAAATGACACAAATGATGAAATAAGTATGTTCAAAGTCAGGGGGAGTGTTTTGAAGGAGATTAATGACACTGTGTCTTTTACTGTAATTTTTTAATGTTTAAACATCCATTGTATTTTTCAATCACATCTCACACAAGTAAAAAAAGATGAAAATAAATGATTTCATTTTAGCATGACTATAAATGTAATTTTGAGCTTTGGGACAGCTGGTGTGACTGTTGCTTTTGACTTTCCCTTTTCCTTCATTATCCTTGAGTTTTTAGACTCGCATGTTGACTTTACCTTCTGCTTTCATTACAGGAAATTGATGGGAAATCCCTGCTATTGATGACAAGGAATGATGTGTTAACAGGACTTCAGTTAAAATTGGGGCCTGCTTTGAAAATCTATGAGTACCACGTGAAGCCTCTCCAGACAAAGCATTTAAAGAACCATTCTTCGTAAAGCCATCTAATTGGGTCCTAGCCCTCAAAAAAAATGCACGATGACATTTTTTTTTTTAGTTTCATGTGATGAAACTTTGTAAATCAATACATACATACATACATATGTATATGTAAGAAATTTCAACCAAATGAAAAGTTATCCTATTGGATAGACCAGGCAATCCATCGGCTGACTAGAATTCAGCTAGGACGATCAAGGGCCAGACAAGTATGGAATGCTTTTTCCTATGGAATTTGTCAACTAGAATGATCTTTGCCACTCACTACTAGATACCCCTCTCCACAAAGGCTTGAGACTGTAAGGATATTCTTCATGTCTTCATAGATTGTTTTCTCAAGCATCTTTAAAAAGAAAACTTAAAGAAATGAGCCTCTTCAGCTTACAGACTTAGAGTAAAATAAGGAAGTTGGAGAAGGGTAGAAAAGAAAAAGGGGTCGCTGTCTCCCTTGAATTCTCTGCTCTGTAGAGTTTGCTATGTGTGGATGGAATTGCCAACACCCTTTTTTATAGAAGGTACCCCACTTGACCTTATTAAGGTTTCACTGAGACATACTGCGATGTTTGAAATGAACATGTGTCGTGGCCCCTCAGGAGCAGAATTGTAGCTCTGAAAAGAGAACTATGTTGTGTGCTGGGGATATCTATCCATATTCACCTATCATGGGGGTAGTAGTTTTTCTGCATAGATTCGCTTAAATCGGTTCATTGTTTCTGAAGAAAGCATTTTTTTTTTTACCTTATGGTTTGTATTTATAATAATTTGTTTCTGAAAAAAAATTGCCAAGAGTTATAGATCAAAAAGCCTGTTATTGGTATAGAATATTTTTATATATATATTCCTTCATGATGCTGTAATATTTTTTTAATTGTCCTGTGCTTTGTTTGATTCTTGGCTTACGTATTTGTTTTCAAGAACTTGAAAAAGTGGGCTTGCTACATCTCTGTTCAAAGAGACATTTGTTCAAATTCTGTGTATTGATACCTTGTTGAAATGGTGCTTTGTGTTTGCAATAAAGCATTGCTTCAATTTATTCCCAGTGTAACTTTGATTTCTTCTTTGAGTCACTTCTCCAGGAATAAAAGATTAAAGTCTCAAAACAATGGGGAAAATGAGGTTTAAAAAAAATCTTTAGGTAGATAAATCATACAAAACTATATGTGAATTTATCTTCTTTATAAACTGAAACATCCGCATAATCTCATTTCTAAACTTAACCAGGGACAGAATTACAATGAACTCTAAAATAGGCACCTGACTCCTGAGGAGGAAGCAGGAAACTTGGGAGAGCCATCAATTCTGCAAGGTTTTATTTGTGGGAATATGAATATTTACAGTTATAGTTACTACTGCCAGTAGGCCACTAAGCATTCAGAGTAAATGACTTTGAGAATGTGTTTTCGGCTCTATTTTTCTCCAGATTGAGCTTGGGCTCTGCTAACTCAACTAAATTTCGTGAATCTCTCTGTAAAATGTTGTTCAGGGAAAGAGGAAAAGAAAATAATTTACAAGAAAACCAGAATGTATAAAATCATTCCTCAGCCTCTGCAGACATCATTCTAGCATAATCAGCAAAGAAGATCTAGGGATTGTTTGCTTTTCTCTCGCATACAGTAAAGGCCTGTGCTCGGCAGGGCTGAGTGCCTCAGCAAGGGCAGGAGGTGCTTTCTCCCTCTACACAGGACGAAAGCAGCGCGATCCGGACAACAAGTCATAGGGAGAGGCTCGGTAGTCAGCAGGTAGGCAGCCCCTGTCTCCAGATGGCTGTAAGAGCCAGACAGAGTCTGATTCCTTCTCAGATCACACTGGGTTTCCATCAACACAACCTCAGCCTGCAGTGGACAGCGGATACAAGCGTCACGTGGGGAAGCCCCTCATGAATAATGAGTGGGAAAGGGGGCCACAAGGACAAGTATATTTTACAGCGAAGGTTCATATGACAATTGATTAATGTTGAACTGGATTATTTCAACCCAGGCAGCATATCAGAACGAGGAGGGATTTAAGGAAACACCTGCCATTTCAATTCCTTTCCCCATTCCACATTTGGGCCCTGAATTCAAAACTTATAAAGCAAATTCAATTTAAAGGCGGGCTCACAAACTGGCCACTGTTCAATGGAATCTAAGCTGACTTGCTTTCCTTTGGGCAGTGAGTATGTGTGTAACAGAAAATGCCCCGCCCCACCCCTGCCAGCAGACTTCAGATTCTTAGTTGCCCAGGTAGTAATTCCTGTTCTAGTTCTGGTTGCTTCTGTCTCTTAGAAACAGCTGGTCACTATGATGCACATTATGTAAACCAATCCCCAACTGCCAAGCCGTTCTGCCTCTGTACTTCCTGCTTGCTTATCCCAGATAAGCCCTAGACTACCAGAGAACAGGACCTGGTATTCTGGGAATGATCCCAACCAGTACTTGCCCATGAAAATAAATCTGTCTACAAATCCTGGGCGTCATTTCAGTGTTTCTGTTTGCTGTTGCGTGTTCAGTATATTCCAATGATGCTGAAAGCTCCTGTTAGTCTCTTCCATTCCTTGGCGGTTACAACCAGCAACTTCACACTTTTACATTATATGTGTGCACTTTAAATTAGATGTTTGAGTTTTAGATACCACTCATTCCCTGCCTGATAGAAAACTCTCTTTTTCTCCTCCCTCTCCTCTCTCTCTCTCTCTCTCTCTCTCTCTCTCTCTCTCTCTCTCTAGAATAAGTTAATTCAGGAACTGGAGATTGCAAATAGATTTTGTTGAAAAACAAGATAACCTACTGCATTAGAATGTGCTACAGATTTGAGCATCATTTTTGATCTTTAGTGGACATGATGATGTGTATGAAGAAAAACACACCCAGTTGGTGGCAGTGTCTTCATCTTTCCTCAATAAATGTTTTATGTGAATATAGTAGATTTTTGACCCTCTGAGTGTGCTGTCAGGGACGCACAGTCTTTTGATTGTATAAGTAAAGTACATTTTTAAGGAAATTAATTTACAAAAGTTTAATGACCCACAGTTGCTCAAGACTACTACCGTAGTTGGAAATCAGATGCAGAAGGTACGTACTGGTGGTGATTTATCTGCCTTTGCTGATCCTTGCAAATGCAGTGTGTAAGGGTCAGGTCTGGGCCCAGAGCCATTAAGTGGTTTTTTTAATGATTTGGAGGATGAAGTTAAATGTTCAAAGAGCTGAGAGCTACAGGACAGATCTGCCTCTTAGGAGAAAACTTGTTAATTCTGCTTCTAAACCGGGAGCAGAAGCCACAGGAAGCAGAGGGGGTGCGTCGGATGCATTAATGAATAGCTTGTTAGACTCATGCTGTAGCTCCATAGGCAATTAAATAGTCTGGGTACAATTTCTGGCCAACCGTGGCAGTTTTATATAGGAAGGTAGAGAGAAAAATGATCCCATCCAAGGTCATTTAGTGGCTGTGGCTGCGTGTGTCTTATAATCACCTGGAACCTCAGGGGACCATGGTGTGTAGCCTCCTGGTGTCAACAACGGAGGTTCTTGCAAGAGAGGCCAGAGAAGTCTCTGGCCATCACCTAACAGGGAACTAATCTGATATCTCTTGGCCTCTGATCAGGATGTTCCTGTCTATGGTTATTGTGAAGAAGAAATTAGGAAATATGGAATACTAAGCCATCTCCAAATGGAAATGTAGCCCTCTTCACAGACCAAGGGCTGATTTAACACCTTTATCACAGCAGAAATGACAGAACAGTGAGCAGTGCTGTAAATAATACTGAATGTGCTTGCTACCTGCCAGGGGTGCCTCGGCCCGCATAGCCAGGTCTACAAGCAGCAAATAAGGGAACAGATGTACCAAGATGGTTTCTTCTGTCCCTGAAGCCCCACCCCATGGGGTACCCTTGGGAGCAGAGATTAAAGATCTTAAGCTTCCAGAAAAGTGAGGTAAATCAAAAAATGCAAGTTTTATCACAAGGGCCTTGTATCTGTGTCAAACATCCCAAGTTAAATGTCTTTCTGCATCAAAGACAGCAGAGTTCAACAAGTTGTGTTTCAGATCTTGTTTTCAATAGATTGCGTTCTATTTTTACATGCTTAGAAATATCTGTCTTAACCATAATACTGTAAAACTCATCCAATTATAAACATGTTCAGGAAAAGTCAGGGAAACTCTTCCAGCACACAGCAAGTTTTTTCCTTCTAAGAGTTAACACTCCAGTTGGTGTTTTCGTTTCTGATGTGGGAACTTGGCCGAGTGCTGTGGGCCCTTGCGCCTCACAGCCAAGTAGGGCGAGCCTAGCACTGTCCGGTGAAGTGACAGTATAAGCCATATGCATCAACTAAAGATTTCTGGTAGTCACCTTTAGAAAAAAAGGAAAGAGGATAAATTGAATAACTTTGTTAGCATAGTTTTTATGCCCAGACATCCCAAATATTGTCCTTTTCATATATAATCAATATAAAATTTTAATGACAAACTTACAACTTTTTCAAGTTTTTCCTTTGAAATCCAATGTGTATATTATACTTACAGCACATTTCAGTTAAGTAATATACAAACCAATGACTTAAATAGAATAAGAAAGTCTTTCCTGATTACATGTACAATTTCTGAAGGTCGGTTGTCCAGGGTTGGTATGCCTACTCCATACGGTCAGGTCTCAATCTTAACACAAGTTACTCTGTCATCCTATCATACATTTTCCTAGATGACCCAAGGTGGATGCTTGGATGTCACGCATCATAACTGTTTTCCAGGCAAGAAAAAGAAGTACAAAAAGGTACTTAGGAGAAGTTTCAGGCAACACTTCCAATTATAAACGACTTCCACTTCCAAATGAGAACAAGAACTTAGTCGCTTTGTAATACCTAGCTGCGAAAGAGATGGGAACTGTGGTCTTGTTGCAGATAGTCAAGTGTGATCCACCTAAACAAGGACATGAGGGTGGATACTGTGTAAAAGCTGGCAGTGCTTTTATAATGCTGGTCTCATAAGCTTGATGGGCAATTGACTGGGAGTCTACTGTATAGTGAGTGGTATGGCATAAAACGTGCATTAAACATGATTTTATTACAACAATCTCACCCCACTTCAAGACTTAGTCATAGAATTAAATGTATGGCAACCCTATGTACTGTTCACTTGATATATACTAATATTGGGCTGGGAAGATAGCTCAGTGGCATAAGCACCTGCCTGGTGAGTATAAGGTCCTGAGTTTGATCCCTGGTACCACCAAAAAGAAAAAAAAAAAAGAAAGAATGAAAAAGGTAAAAATATGATGTGTACTAATATTAATTTAAAAAATAAAACAGTATTGCTTCTTTAGGCCCTTGAGTATTGGGAGAACTCCCAATACTTATGGGAGTTATGAATACTTATGAAGCTTTGCCTTCATAAGGGCATATGAGCCAAATCAAAAAAAAAAAAAAAAAAAAAGAAAACTTGTATCATTTAAGCTTCTTAAAAAGTTGTTATGCTAAGTTAAAGGAAATATAATAAGAAAACTGCATATAAGTTTTTATTGGCTTCCAAAGACCTAAAGAAGTTAGTATAAAGAATTAGTATATTCTAAACGAATCCTATCCCTATTCCAAAATGACCATTCCATACGATTCAGGATGCTTTTGTGAGGCTAATTAAAGGAAACCCTGTGATACATACCTGTGTGTTTCTAACGAAGGCTGGTATAAGCCAACAACAGCAAAAACTAAAAACAAAATAAAGTTAAAATCTGAATGGAGCAGCCTTCATTAATTTGAGCCAATTAGGTTGACATTAGTCTGCTTAATTATCTCTTTGGGCAGATTTCTATAAATTTTTAATGTTAAGGTGACTCCAGTCACCAGGATGTCTGTAAACCAGTCCAGTCATCATCAGCCTTCTATGTGTTGTGGATGCATAATGCAGACTAAATTAGGATGAAAAAAAAGAAAAGAAAAAAACTCTGGAGGCAGGAGGAAGGGAGTACTGGACTGGGGAGCAGGAGACCTGGGTCTCGTCTCAGGTATGCTCCTAGCTCATCTGCAAGCCTTGCACAGGTCCCTTAATTTCTCCCACTCCAGTTAATAGCCTTCTAAAATAAACAGCTAAAACTTTATCTCAGCATTCCATTTCTATGATTTTCTAAGAATGCAATGATTTGAGTTATATATGTCACTGCTCCCCTCCCCTGTGCAGTTAAAACTCAGCGTTGTCACACTCGACATCATTTCCTCTTCACAAACATTCTAAGACTTTGGTCTGATTATGATCCTCTCTGCAACACACTGGAGCAGCTGTTTTGCTTGAGAATCGTCAAGCTTGCTGATTGTACAATCCTTTAGATTTAAATTTAAATCACTTCCACTGTGTCCCCTGGTAAAAGTGTCTCCCTAGGAATAGAATGTCATTACAATCAGAACCTAGAGTTGGGATTGAAAAGGCGGAAGATTGATACAATCTGAAGAGGAACCAGAGTGTGAATGGAGGGGATTGAGAAGCACACGTTTCCCAGGTGGACCACAGGGGTGAAGGCGAAGAGATCCATTCTTATTCTCACTGCTTGGTTACTGGACATGTGTGTTCTACTTTCTTGGAACATAGCCCCACATGCTTCAACTGTTTAGAGAAACCTCACAGCCTGCGGACAGTACCCTATCATCACAAGCATACCCTTCAAGCTGACACGTCAATTGTACCTTTAAGAGGTCGTTCTATCAGTCCATTGGGCCAGCAGCTTTGTGATTGCTCAGTACATGGTAGGACAATAGGTCCTATGGTCACTTGCAGATTGCCATCTATCCTTTACTTTATAGGGAAACCCTTGGCTTGAGTAGTGTTGTGTGGGGTTCTCTATACCTTGGAGAACATTTCCAGCTGAGTCCTGTAGGCAGGAAATATGTACCCATTTAGTCAAAATGGATCATTTCCCATTTTAGAATGAAAGGCATCCAGTGTAGTGAACTGGCTGCTAAATAGCTGATTGGCCTTCTCAAAGATTGATGCTGTATCCAAGGTACCACTCAATAGTGCAACAGATGGGGCCAGTTAGATAGCTCAGTGGACTAAGCACCTGCTTAGACAAGTGCAGAGACTGGGGTTTGATCCCTGGCACCACATGCCTCACCAGCCCTGCCCCCAAGCACCCTGAGCTGGTCACTGAGACCAGGCATGGTAGCACACACCTGTAATCCCAGCACTGGGGAGGCTGAAAACAGGAGAATCACTACAAGTCTGAGCTACATAGTGAGCCCCTCTACCAGTTACATTAAAAATAATAACAATGAATAGCAGGAAGAAAAGGGTTTTTTTGTTCTACCTTTACCCAACTCTACAGACATCTTTCTTCTCCCCCATAAGATCCTTTCTAGCACTTCTCTCTCCTCCTCATATTATAGTTTAAGATGTCAACATTTTCCTTTTGCATCTCTCCCAATCCCCAAACTCTAAATCTTTAATAGTATAATCATATGGCTGTAAAGTTAATGTTGAATTCTTTTCTATCATTAGCATAAGTATAGTTACATTTGTATTCACTGGAAGTCAATACCTGGGTTGCCTTAATGTTTATATCATAATTGATAGCTTCTTCTCTAGGAAGAAGGGTGGTATATAAGTGGTTCTTAGGGTATGTTGAATCTAATGCATCTTGAGCAATACTACAATAGCTGTTTCACTTGATATTAAAAAGTCATATAGTTGTTACTATTTCTCTGCAAATCAACACTGAGATTGCCTTCATGACTTTGACAATACTATAGTACATGGTCAGAGAACCTGGTTGCTAGATGAACTACACTCTGTCCTCTCTTCCCAAAATAACAAAGGTGGTCCAATCTTGGAGTTATGGTAAAATATTATACTTAGCTATGACAAAAGTACAACACCAAAGTGCAAATACAGACATTTCAATACTAGCAACAAGGGCTTTAGACTATCAGCACCCACAAACCTCGGCACAAAACAAAAACAAATGAATAAAAATGTGGGAAGAAAAAGCAAGAGAAAGTCTCCCCAAATCCCCAACTCCACAGAAATCAATCCAAAGGGTATCAAATCACCAAGGTGTTTTCTATAAAGGACCAGAAAGTAAATATTTTAGACTTTGTGGATGAATCTCTGTTGCAGTTACCCAACTTTGCCCTTATAACAATAACACGACAGCCACTGCAGACTGCACTCATGCAAAATGTTCCAGTACCTTATTTACAAAAACAGTTGATGTGGCAGATTTTGTCAATCTTTGTCCCAGGCTTCTGGCCTCCTACAACCTTCAATAATGGGGTGGCTCCCTGATAGGTATCTACCATTCACCACAGTACAAGTGTCACTTCTTTTAATCCAGTCCAGTTAACATGATATCATGGATGCAAGGGACCAGTGTCACCTGGGGAGTGTCCAGATGCTCCAATCTAGCACACAAAGGCCAGGAGAATTAATAGAGTCCTGGAACAATACCACAAATATATATGCAGCTGTTCATCCCATGAGAATAGAAACTATTTCTCCCTCTTCCTTAATTTGAAATTTTCAGGTGTTTCATCCAGCACCTATTGCTGGTTTATGATGTGGTATACAGGTCTGACGACAAGGAGGTCATATGATCCCAAAGGGGTATGAGTTTCTTGTAGGCAGAAACTCCCCAAACAAGAGGAACATGCTGACTTTCAACAGAGGAGAGTAAGCCAGTTCTGCTGGCCAGAAAATGCAGGGAAAGCATAGGATTCACAATTTCAAGTGTATCAATCAGGAACTGGACCTTAGTGTGAAGTGCCTGTCAGGGTTAAGAATTCAATGTTCCTTGGAACACTTCTATGCTTATAATTAAGTCTTGGGCTCAAGCCCAAGCCTTCTCTTCCACGTAGATATAAAGCTTCTTTATGTGCTGCCAGTTGGGCCTCCTTGCTTTCACATTTTGCCTTATGTTGGTTATTGCTCATCCTCAACATCTCACTATCATCCTTAATGCACTAAATTTCCCAGACACACACATCCAAATTCTATAGTTATTATAATAACTATTTCTCTTAGAGCTCTTAAGCATCTGCGATATTACCCCAGCCAGTTCATTTCTTTCCTTCAGTATCCCAACCCAATTCACCTCTGGAGAAGATATCGACTACTGCATGATTACAGCACTCCAAGGCTCTTTGCCAACTAACCAGTAGGTGAGCTAGCTCCAAAATCTCACTTTAGAGTCTCTTTTCTACAACCAATCCTAGTAGCACAAGTCAGCTGCACCAAATAAATCCTAACAAGGCCCAAGAGTTGCGTGTAGAAAGTTCACTGGAGGCGCTCTCTGGAATGACACTGTGAGGAATGAAAGAAGCAGGTTAAGCAGAGAGAGAAGTTGAGCATTTTAATAGGGCCCTGAGCCAATCAGAAACTCTGGGCATGAAAAAAAAAATGGGGACGGGGAGATGGCTCAGTGGAATAAGCGCTTCCCTGGCAAG
>NW_004524685.1:5575424-5579435 GCF_000260255.1 Octodon degus | reverse complement strand
GAAGGAAGGAAGGAAGGAAGAAGAAGAAGAAAGAAAGAAAGAAAGAAAGAAAGAAAGAAAGAAAGAAAGAAAGAAAGAAAGAAAGAAAGAAAGAAACTCTGGGCATGAAGTGGACCAGCAGAGTTGTCCCACTGAGGCAAGGGACCAGGACTTTTCATCTTTCACATGGACCAGACATTGGATGTGAGCTGCTCTAATCGAGAGAGATGGTCTTTCAGCCAAATGAATTCTTGAAGACACAATCAACTATAAGCCCCTGGAGCCCAACACTCCCAGTATTAAGTGAGGGGATGACTGCCTTGGACTCAAGAAAGAACTGAATAATGTATCATAACATCTTAAAGTCTTTGCCTACACCAATGTCTTCAAGAGTTGTACCTGTTCTTTCTTTCAGCAGACCTATTGTTTCTCCCTTAATATTTTGGTCCTTGATTCATCTCAATTTTAGTTTAGTGCATATGGGTCTAATTTTAATATTTGGTATGTGGAAAGCCAATTTTTCCAGCAACATTTACTGAAGAGACTACCTTTCTTTCAGTGAATGTATTTGATACCTTTGTCGAAAGTGGCTAAGTATGTCTGGAGTTGTTTCTGTATCTTCTAGGCTGTTCCACTGAGCCTACCGTATTTGTTTGTACCTTTGTTTATTTGCTAGTGGTATGCTCTTTTTATCACAGCAGATTTGTAGTATAATTTCAAGTCAGGGATTGTGATGCTCCCTGCTTTACTTTGTTAATCTAGGTCTCTTCTGATTCCAAATGAATTTTAGGATTGCTTCTCTAATTCTGTGAAGTATCCTGTTGAAATTTTGGTCAGGATTTCATTAAATCTGTATAAAAATATTGAAAATATGGCCATTTTCACTATGTTGGTTCTTCCTACCTAAGAGCAAGGGGTATCTTTCTATTTTCCAATATCCTTTCCAATCTCCTTTTACAGAGTGCTGTAGTTTTCAATGTAGGGGACCTTTAATTCCTTCATTAGATGGATTCCTAAGTATTTCTTTTTTTTTATGCTACTGTGAAAGTTTTTTCCCTAATTTCTCTCTCAGTGAGTTTTCTATTCTTGTAAGGAAGACTTGATTTTTGAGTGTTGATTTTTGTATCCAGCTATACACTTGGTTATTAAATCTAGAAGTCTTTTGGAGGAATTTTAATTGCTTCTAAGTATAGTACCAAATAATGATAATGATAATTTAACTTCTTCATTTCTTACCTTTATTCCTTTTATTTCTTTCTCCTCTAATTGCTCTGGCTATGTTTCTAGAACTATATTGAATAAAAGTAGTGACAGTAGATATCCTTGTCTTGTTCCTTATTTAGAGTGAAAGCTTTCAGTTTTTGTCCATTTAGTATGATGCAGGCTGTTGATTTGGCATACATGGCTTTCTTCAGATTGAGATGAAGACCATGTATCCCAATGTTCTATAGGGATTTTATCATGAGTGGATGTTGGACTTTGTTAAACACTTTTTCTCCATCTGTTGAGATGATCATATGGTTTTTGTCCTTGATTCTCTTAATATGGTGTGTTGTGTTTATTGATCTGTGTATGTTGAGTTAACTCTGAATCCCTGGGATAAATCCTACTTGGTCGTGGTGAATAATTTTCTTGATGATTTGCTACATTGTTTGCCAATATTTTATTAAGGATTTTTGCATCCCTATAGGGAGATTGGCCTGTAATTCTTTTTCTTGGTTGTGTCTTTCTCTGGTTTTGGTCTAAGGGTAATACTTGCTTCCACAAGTGAATGTGAGAGTATTGACTCCCTTCAATTTCATTAGAGTTTGAGTAGTAGTTGTATTAGGTCTTCTCTAAATTTCTTTTTCAAAAAAATTATTTATTTTTTCATTTATTGGAGACAGGGTCTCAATAAGCAGTTCAGACTCATAGCGATCTTTTTGTCTCAACCTCCCGAGCACTGGGATTATAGGTGTGCACCACCACACCCAGTTTGGGGGTGGGCATCAAGCACCAGGGGTTCTAGAGCCTGCACAGCTTGTGGTACTGAGGGTCGAACCCAGGTCTTTGCACTTGCCAGGCAGGCACTTAGACTGCTGAGGCGATCCCCAGGCTCTCTAAATTTCTTACAGAATTCAACAGTGAAATCTGTCAGGTCTGGGCTTTGATCTGTTGGTAGGTTGTTAATTACAACTTCAATTTCATTTACTAATGTTACTTCTTTAGAATTTTTATATCTTCTTGATTTGGCAATGTTAATTCATATACATCTAGGAATCCCTTCATTTCTTATGCATTTTCCTTCTTATTAGAGTACAGGTTCTCAAAGTAGGGACAGATGATCTTCTGCATTTATGAAGAATATGTTATGATTTCACCTTTTTCATTTCTAATTGAATGGATGTGAATCTTTTTCTCTCATTTTTTGATAAGATTGGCTAACGACTTGTTGATTTTACCAACTCTCCAATTCATTGATTCTTTGTATTGTTTTCTGAGTCTCCATTGCATTGATTTTTGCTCTGATCTTTACAGTTTCCTCCCTCATCTGACTCTACTTGACTTGATCTTCTTTTTCTAGAAGCTTGAGGTTCAGTACTAGATTGTTTTATTTGAGCTCACTGACATGGGTGCTCCTTACTATAAATTCCCTTGTAGGACTGCTTTTCTTACATTCTTAAGTTCTGGTATATTGTATTGGCATTATCACTTAATTGTAGAAACTGTCTAATTTGTTTGTTTGTTTTTTTAGCTTAATTCCTGGTTTGATGCTTGCAAATTACCTATGGTAAGTAGCTTTTTTTTAAAAAAAAATTTTATTTGTTTTTTTTCTTTTAATGTTTTTTGGCACAGAGTCTCACGATCCAGCTCGGACTCATAGTGATCATCCTGTTTTCAGCCTCCCCAGCACTGGGATTATAGGTGTGTGCCACCATTCGTGGTCTCAGTGGCTGGCTCAGTGCCCCCTGGATGCGGGACCTGTGCAGCATGTGGTGCCAGGGATTGAACCTGGGTCCCTGTGCTTGCATAAGCAGGCACTTAGTCCACTGAGCTATCTCACTGGCCCTGGTGAGTAGCTTTATTGCTAGTATTTAGAAACCTTAGGAAATTACTACTTCTCAGAGTGTCCTCCAGATGTAGCTGGCTTTTGGGTTTTGAGTGTGTTGTACAATCCTGCCTCTCCAGTTTATTGGGGGATGAGAAGTTGCTGCAGATTGGGCCCAACCCCTAGTTCTTTGACTGGCCTATTTTGTTTTTATTTTTTAATCTGTTACTTATTTTTTTATTTTGTACAGAGTCTCATGTATGCAGCCTGGACTCATAGTGATCTTCCTGTCTCACCCTCCCCAGTGCTGGGATTACTGGCATGCACCACCATGCCTGGGTCTTGTGGCCTGCATGGCTTGAGGTACCTAGGATTGAACTGAGTCCTCCTGCTTGCCTTGAAGACACTTAGACTGCTGAGTTATCTCCCCAGCCAACCTATAATAATTTTCTATGGCCCTTAGGGAATCTCAGTCTTGGTATATCAGGAAGAAAAACAGGTTAGAACAATTACATCACTTTGGCTAGAGTGGTATAATCAACAATAACAACAGCATTAGACACAGCTTAGAAAATGACAAACTGAAGTAGCTATTAATTTGCCACCTTTAACCATATGAGCTAGATTTATGACTATATAACAAAATCTAAAAGAAATAAGAAAATTGTATGTAATAAGCAAGCCCTCAATGTGGTGAATTCACCCTCAGGGAGAAAATATAGAAGTTGGGGGAGAAATAGAAGAGACAAAGTTTAGAAGCAAGGCTGGAGGATAACAGAGGTTCAGACAAACTGGGAAACTGGTGCAGAAAATAAGAGGGAAAACAGAATGAAGAAATAAAAAGAACAGAACAGCAACCATAGGGGGGGAAAAACGTAGAAACCATGTCCATAGTCACTTAAAAACAGGAACAAATAATGAAGAAAAAAACAGACTCCCCCCAAAAAGAAGGAAAGAGAGAGAGAGAGAGAGAGAGAGAGAGAGAGAGAGAGAGAGAGGAGGAG
>NW_004524685.1:5564037-5575301 GCF_000260255.1 Octodon degus | reverse complement strand
AGGAAGAGGAAGAGGAAGAGGAAGAAGAAGAAGAAGAAGAAGAAGAAGAAGAAGAAGAAGAAGAAGAAGAAGAAGAAGAAGAAGAGAAAGAAAGAAGAAAGGAAGAAAGAAAGAAAGAAAGAAAGAAAGAAAGAAAGAAAGAAAGAAAGAAAGAAAGAAAAAGAAAGAAAGAAAGAAAGAAAGAAAGAAAGAAAGAAAGAAAGAAAGAAAGAAAGAAAGAAGAAAGTGTTCACTTCATGCTTTATCTCTGCTGTACTGCTGTTGTTGTAGACAGCATGGGGAGACCAGCTCCAGGGCCATGGTGATTACAGCCGCCAAGCCAGCAATAGCGGTAGAGCAATGCAGAACCCCAGCAAGCCTGCAACTTTATTTCTCCTGAAGTTCAGGCTGGTGTCTCCTGGTGAGGCTGGAATTAGACACATTCATCCTGCAACAATTCTTAGGCCTTGTGCTGGCTTGAACTCTGCTGGGGCCACTAGATGGAGCCAGCAGTTATTCTGAGTTCTGAGTTAAGTTGGCCCCTCTCCCAGATGGCTACCAGCCAATTACTGTCCTCCGGTGGGACATCGGATCGCACACTGCTCGCTGCAGTCCGCTGTGTCCAATGCTCCACTTGTGCGTCTCTCTGTGGAGGCTGCTGGGGTTGCCATCAGTCACTGTTCATCTGAAAGTTTGAGCTGCCCCTCTGCACAGGGAGTCCTAGCTTAGGGAGAAGGCCCTGCCCACTGCCTCCTCCTTTTTAACTGAAGTTTCTCTCTTTGCTCTCCCCATGGGCTTCAATTCTCACATCAGATCCATTCTGGGTTCAGGGGACCTACTTCCCTCCTTCTTTTCTTTCTCATGTTGCTATGTTCCAGTGTCTGGACTTTAAATCTCACAGAGGCTTTCTCTGCTACTTACCATTCTGCCATCTTCCTTGAAGCCTACCTGAGCATCTTTAATGGGAGCGTTATCTCCCATTGAGTGACCACAGCAAGGTATCACCATACACCGAGGATGGTGGAGAGATGACTTTGTCCAGAAGGACCCCCAACCAAAGTCAAGTGTGTTTATAAGAGTCATACAGGAGAGCTCTGACAGATAGAAGAGAAAAAAAAATGACATGGTCATAGAGGCAGACCCTGGGCCGTGAACCAAGAACCCCAAAGGACAAGGACAAAAATCTCTCCTAAAGTCTTGATAGGGAGCAAGACCTTACCAACACTTTGCTTTTGAACTTGTATACTCTACAGCTAATTATGAGATAATAAATTTCTGTTGTTTATACCACAAATTAATGATAATTTGTCAGAGCAGCCTCAAGAAACTAATATCCCTGAGATAGTTCTCTTTTTGTCTAACTATATTTCTCTTTCTCATGTAAAGGAGAGCAGTATACTTATCTTCTATGTTAGGTTGAATGTATTCCTATGTGGTAATTTGTAAAAGACTACTTCATACTTTAAAGATAGAATGTAAATTTGTTTCTTAGTACAGGTTGAGGCACCTGGAGAGACATCAATGAGGATCCTTCTGGAAAAAAGGTCCTTAGCTGCTGCATTCTCAATAGACTCCTACTGTTTCTCCATAGGCTCCAAAAACTGAGAATTCTGAGAGGGATCTAGAAAAATGGAAGAATATCAGGTTACTAGGCCCTAAAAAAACCAATGAGGATAAAGACTATAAATAC
Organism: Octodon degus; assembly: GCF_000260255.1. Lineage (NCBI taxonomy): Eukaryota > Metazoa > Chordata > Mammalia > Rodentia > Octodontidae > Octodon > Octodon degus. Next base: position 5,573,632 of record NW_004524685.1, on the reverse strand, counting down.
AAATGGATTGAGTTTGAGGCCTTTGGAAGCAGAAGTGGGGTCTGGTTAAGGTGGCTTGAAATCCATGTCCTTGAAAACAAGCTTCCTCCTAAGTGCAGGCATGGAGACAAAGCTTATACAGGTTTCACAAAGGTGGCTACAAGGGAAAATTCCATACAGCTCAGAGTCTGAAGGAAAGGAAATGTTCTTTTAGGACAAAGCATAAAAGGGTTAGAAAAAAGTTCAAGTTTTTACAGTTAAAACCTTCAAGAGATTGACAAAGATAAATTCTGTTTCAATGACAAATAAGTAGAATGCTTCTTTAAAAGATTTTTTTCTATTATGTGAACGTTTAAAAAGGAGAGAGAAATTACTTTCTAAAAATAAAGAATAATAGGGACATAAGTCCAACTCTGAAAAGAAAAGGAATGAATGGGTCATAGTTTCTGTCTCTGTCATTATGAAACATTATATGACAAGATTTGCAAGATATGGAACAGCCTTAGGCAGAATCTTGACTGACAAAACTACAAGTCCCAAATTATAGCCTGCCCAAAGAATACTATACTAACTACCTCCACACAGCTCATGGCATTGGAATCACCTTCATTACTCTTCCATGCAAGTATTCAGGATGGGCGTAGGGGAAGGACAGGAAGAAAGACAAGGGAGAGTATTGTAAGAGAACTCCTATGCCAGAGCCAATAGAAAGAGGTGAAACCATTTCTGACCCCAAGGAAACATCCTTCAGAAAGCAGGAACTTAGCAAAATATGCATAAATATGAAATGTGCCACAATTTCTGTCGAAGGATTTATTGGGAGCCACTGAAGCTGGAAATTGATCAAATATGTGAAAGCAGGACTAGACCTATGCACCTAAAGCAGTCAAGCTACATCAGCCCTGAGAGAAGCCTCCTGACTGGTTGATGTCAGCTATTAGTCACTAGGCAACCTTGTGTCACATGGCACTATCTTGGCAAAGGTATAAATAAATGCCCCTACTGTTCTGGTAGTCCTTTGTCAATCAAGAAAACAGACCACCACCTGAACCAAGGTCTTGTCTTATCTATGTTTTTTTTCATTCCTGCCGCCATTTTTTCCCAGGGCATCACAGACACCAACAAGTCCAACAAAGATTGTGCTAGAAGATAGGCTTTTTCTTTAAAAAAAAAAAAAAAAAAAAAAAGTATCTAAAATTTATGCAAAGAAGAGAACATCAAGTAAGAAAGGCCTAATTAAGGTTTTTTGTTGTTGTTTGTGGGGTTTTTTAGGCATTCATGTTAAACTCTCCTCTTGGAACAGAATCATCAAATTAACAGAGGAATGGAATGTACCAGCCTTTTGGCCCTGCAATTTACACGATGTAGAAACACATTGGGTAGCATGAGTAATCAATGTAGCATAAAACCTTCCTTAACAAGTTATTTTCTTTTTCTTATCCTGTGTTCTAAGTAGTCACTAGCTTGTGAATGACCTCCAGCATCTTGTAGGGTTTAGTTACTCAAGGTCCCCATCCTCACCTGATTCACACAAGCCAGTGATGGAGATTGTCACCTCATAGCCTGATAGCAATGAAAAGAAGACATGTTGATCGAATGTTACTTAAGATATTCGATCAACATTTGCCAAGAAATGTTGCATGTCAGGCACAAAAACTACCATAATTCTTCCAAACTTTGAGCTTTTCAATCCACAAATATAAACAGTAGCTTCTACTTTCACTGCCCTTTTATAGAAGAGGAAAGTTATCGCAAATGTAGTAAAAGGTGGCACCAGGATTTAGGTGCATTTGCGTTCATACCATTGCTATCACTTAAATAAGTGTCTCCAACTATCACAAATTAAATGCTTGGCCTCCAGAGTGCTGTTTCGGGGAAGCAGTAGGAGGTGCACATGCTCTCAAAGGGGATTGTGGGAATTTGGTGTCTTCCTCTTTGCTTCCTGGCTGTGGCATGAAAGATCTGGCTCCTCCATTTGTTCCCACTGTAATGTACCACCTTTGCAAGAGGCCCAAGGCCAAGGGACCTCCTGAGCATGGATGGGAACTTCTAGAACCATGAGCTAAAATAAACCTTTTCTCTTAAGTTAATTGCTATAGGTATCTCACCACTTTGGTATTAATGTTAGTAATACAATTCTACTTCTTTAGGTTGTAGTAGTATAATGATGAATAAAGTAAAATTATTGAACAATACTGAGAGTTCAAATGTAAGCATTTGAAAGAAATGGAGATTTTTTTTTTTTAATTAAAGGGAAGTTTTAAAAAGAAGAAATTTTTATAGACTGTTCAGATGAATAGGTTTTAATCATGGGCTTTTGAAATTACAACTTACGAAGCTTTGTGTTAGGGTTTCTATCTAATGTCCTTCCAAAGTCTCATGGGCTTTCAGGTGAAGCTCTGGAAAGGTGACAGGATCATGGGTGTGCAATGCATCTCACTGGATGTGTCCACAGATGGCTTCACAGCTGGGTACAGGGTTGAGAGGTGACTTCTGGTAGGAAGAGGTGGGTCATTGTGGGCATGGTCTCCAAGTGTCCATATTCCTCCTCTGCTCCCCTTGGTCCCTCTCTCCTTCCTGCCCTCTGTGCCAGGGACCTTTTCCTATGCCACACCCCTCTACCGTGCTGCCCTACCTTGGAGGAAGCCAGCTGTGGACTGAAACTTCCACAGACTGTAAGTCTAAATAAGCCTTCCCTCCTTAGAGTTGTGGGTGTCAGGTATTTCCCTCAGTGACAAGAAAGTAGCCAAGGCAAATATTTCTCTGATCATGCAATAAATGGGCTGACCAGGTAGCTCAGCAGGCTAAAGTGCCTGTTTAAGCAGAAACAGCAACTGGGGCTTGATCCCCTGCATGCCTTGCCAGCCCCACCCCCAGGGCACACTGAGACAGTGATTGAGACTGGGCATGGATATAATTCCAGCCTATAATTTCAGCACTTGGGAGGCTGATACTAGGAAGATCACTATGAGTCTGATCTGTGTAGTGAGACCCTGTACTAAATACTTCAAAAAAAAAATGAAAGCAATAAGTGTTCATACTTAGAAGACTCTGAAAGTATGTGGTGAAAAATTACTCACAACCTCATTATTCAGAAATCACCATTGCTGATAGATTCATGTACATATTCTATATGTATATTCATCCATACATATATTAACTTTATATTTATTAAATGTGGTTCTTTGTGCCTACAGCATATATTATTCAAAGAAAAACAATTTACACTGACTTGAATACCCCAATGTGTATTAAATATTCTTTAAGTGTTCCAAAGTCATAAAAAATTAATACAAAAAATCATAAGAGTGGTATCAGACTAGAAATAAACCACCAATTGTACATATGCTACAGATTTTTTAAATTCAAATATTCAAACAATTTAAATCACAATGACAAAACTTTTCAAGATAGTTTTATTACATTTTCTTTATTACCTGGAAGCATCAGTTAGATGAAAACAAAATGGCTTTTTATACTCATGCTCAAATTAATTAATGTGACACTCCATTAATTCATGATCCTTTTCTTAAATTGATTCCATGTCTTCTTCAACATAGGAATGCACAAACCACCAAAAAGAAATATTGATTTATGATCATTCTAATAGTCAGCATTTTTAAAATAAACTATATTCATAAAACATATTATAATTACTAATGAGATAACCCACATGATTCCTTTTGCTGAGTTGGGTATGAAGAAATAAATTATTTTATAAAAGAGGAAAGTGTACACTATAAACTAATATACTGGGCTGAGAACTTGCATAATTTCCAACATCACGAATGACTTAAGGAATTTCTCGGCTAGGATGGTCTACTCTTGGTGGTCGCAATGTCACAGCTTTGAAGACAGCTTCCTCCTGACTGTACCAGTAATTTTGCCATAGGGACTGTCTAATGGCAGCAAGACCTGCAGAAAAATCACATGGTAACTTTAGAAACTGCAAAACAGCCCTCTCCTTCCTATGAATCAGTATTAAAACAGCGGCAAAAACAGCTTGTTAAGTAGCAAAATGTACATGCCCTACTGTAAAGTTCCTCCAATCATGTTGATGCTTTGTTTTTCCGGCAATATTTAAGAGATATATTGATTTTCTAGCAAATAAAAAGGTTTTTTTTTTTAAGTTTCAGCATTGGGATATGAATGTTTCTAAAGCATATCCCTCTTTTAAAATAGTGTAGTGGGTACAATCTGACCTTTTCTGGATGACTCACTTCAGACATCAATCATTGTCCAGTGTTATAATCCAGCCATGCCTTCAGGAGCATCTGAGGTCCACATGGCTGCTAGCAAGACACTAAGTGGCTCCAGACAGCTGGGCTTTTAGAGTTCTTTGTTCCTACCCTGTCATTTGTCACTTCTTCACTGTTGTTAGTGTATCTGTACTTCCTGTTTCTCATAGGGTGACTTCACTTTGTGCACACCTGGGTGAGGTGTCTAAGTGTGGCTCCAGGCAACCCCAAGGCATAGGGACAACATGTGCAGCCCCTTAGGGGCCTTTATGCAGAGCTCTGATCCAAAGGGATCCATGACTTCCTACCTCCAGGACTCCAGCAGGGATAGAAGAGGGAGTTGTGAGTCTGGCACCTTAGAGGAAGGGACACTGCAGTCTCAGCCCCCATGAAAGCCCTTAAAATGATCAGTGCAAGCCTGAGGCTCCAGGGAGCCTGTGAGTACCCTCTTCTTGTCACTATCTAGTCACGACCCTTGGTCCTGATTCTGTTTGGAGCTCATTTGTCCGGCCTCTGATGGACATGACTAGGATTACTTTCAGGTATTTCTTGTTCTTTAGCAGAAAATCATTATAAAAAGACTTTACATAGTCTAATTAATGAAACTCTCAATATCACCATCTTTGCCATGCTCTGAGGTATTGATGCCTTTCCTTTCAGCTGAATGAAAAATGCCTGGACACAGTGTGTCCTTCAGAGCTAAGGTCTACAACTCAGAATTAAGGTCACCTCTATCAGATACTCAAGCATAATCTTTGTTTTCCAGTGCCACTTGTCCATGTCCACCAGAAACTGATGGTGGTACAATGCCCAGTGGTGTTCACCAACAGTATTTTCAGAACAGAAACAAGGTACCTCACTCAAAGCTTGTAAGACTCTTGGGTCAGCTGGCCAAGAACATAGGACTGGCTAGAAATTCCTTTGTTAGCATTTGCTCACCAAAGAATCCCAATAGGTAGTTGTAGCAATATCTCACTGCTTAACACATACTAAAAGAAGTTATCCAACTCTTGTTTTCAGATGGATCAAATGGAGAAATCCTACCACTTTGAAAATATGGGCACAGTCCTGATCTCCCAGGAGCTGACCACACAGGCCACCAGTCAGGACTTGAGGCTGCCTGATCAAACACTTCGAGAGGTTTAGCCTTCTGCTACAGCTAAAAATAAAGTCAGGGCCAGTGCATTTTCTAAGCCAAATGTTTTCTTTCAAAAAATGAATTTCCTCATCTTGCTTTGTACATTTGCAATTAGACACAAAAACACTCTCAACTTCCCCATGTCCATTGTGTGCTACTGAATTTACTAGTCAAAGGACAGAAATGATGAAAAGATGTGAAAATAGAATCTTTTCTTCTTTCTTCTTTGCCTTGTATTAGAATAATGAAGTTGTGACCTGTGACCTTGTGTGCTTCTTTTCCAAGAAGCAGAGCTCAGAGTCGTTTCCTTGGGCACACTCTGTTCCTCTTTTGTCTTTTTTTCTCTGCAGCTTCCAATCCTCATTTCTAATGAGTCATCCAATTCCAAGCTACTCCAATGCCTCAGGCATGGAAACACCTTTGATCAGTGTAACTATATCATTCCCCAAAGCAGTAGCTGTTAAGAGCTTCAGTCAAAGACATTATATCCCCAAGTTTACAAACAGGCGTAAGGAGGCTGGAGCAGAAGTATGCTTTAGATATTTGAAAGTTCTCTTACCTCTTCTTTGTTGATCAGTCCCATTTTGGACAAGTCTATGTTGAAGTAGTGAATGTTTGGCAGGCTGATTTCTATGTCTTCTATCTGGAAGCCACAAGAGTATGCAACACATTGGGCAACAGCAAGCCTATCTGCAGCCCAGCATTCTCACTCCTCCTACCCCGCCGCCCTACCCCCCACCCCCAAGAGATTCCAGCTCTGTCTTTGAGGCACTATCTGATGCTCCTCTACTTCCCAACATTTTCTTTCCAGCTGGTCCTATTTTCAGTTGGGAGACCCACTCCTCTCCACTTGTGTAGAAAATCTACTCTTCAGAAAAGTAAGGGCCCTTTGAGTCCAGAACCTGGGAATTCTCTTTGTCACCCAACTGGATTCCAGGAACTGGCCATGCAATGCTCTAATTCTCTTTCATTCTTGTCCCTTTTCTCTGGGTCTGTCCCTAACATTTCTATGTCCTGGAGTAAGAGTATAGTTGGAGATCCATGTGCCAGATGTATAAAGACTTAAAAGCTATAACTCAAGTTAAACAAAAATAAAAAACAACTTTGTCAGGTATATTCTCTTCTTCTACCTCAACAATTACACCCTCCTCATGACCATGAAATCCCTAAATTGGTGTGCCGTGCCAAGGTATGACAACATATTGGCCTACAGCCCCCAGACTGTCCTGCCTCCTCTCTCAGAATCACATGGAGAAACATTCCAGCACGCATGTCAAGTCCTTCCTGCTGCTTTGTCCACTCTTAGGTCTAAGGCTGTTCATACTAATAGTCTGATCTTCCTTTTGGAGGTTCTAGAAGTACTCTCAGGGGTACTTGGGCAGGAACTTCTGGGGAATTCATGAGCCACTGAGAGTGAGTTGCCTTGTCTCCAATAATTCACTCAGGGAAGGAGGTAAAGTCAAAGGAAGGGGGAAAGGGAGCTTCTAAAGTGCTGGACCTTTGAAGAGGCCTCTTTTGTGCAGGTCTAAGGGTGCCATTTCTCTGTTCGCATCATGACCTGAGCCCAGAGCCTGCTTGGCAAATTTCTGCAATAGCATCCCATCAAATATGTCTTTGCCTGTGGTTTACCATCCTTACACCTTGTCCTCATAGTGATCTTTCTAGAGGACTCAGTTATGCACCACACAGCCCGCTTATTCTCTTTGGTGGTTCCTACAAGTCACTAAAAGTGCTTCCTAAAAAGCAAGATAAAATACAGAATCTGTAAGGAGCCTAAAAAGGCCCTCTCAGTGGTTTTAACCTCGTGTCTAGGAGCATGGAAAGACTTTCCTTCTGGGAACTTCACATATGATTGGCTCTTGACTGACTGACTGCATTATATCACCTGCTGCCTTCACTCCAGTTCTGATCCATCTCCCGTGAGTGTAGGCCCAGATCACCCTTACTTGTCTACAAAGACTCAGCACACACACGCATACACACACACACACACACACACACACACACACACACACTTCTTCCTCCAGAAAATGTGGCTGGCCCTATCCCCTCTACCCACTTTAGACACTTCCTCTGTATTTCTATAATCATCTATTAGCCATTGCATCATTTGTTTTTTGTTTGCTTGTTTTTTGCTCACTGACTGATAAGCTCTTTGAGATCTCTTTGAGAGGACCATTTCTAATTTATCTTTACATCTCTTATCTACCATTAGAGATAAAACAACCAATAATGTCTAATGAATGGATGAATGAACAGACAAATGGGTGGAATTAATCTCTCTATCTTTTGTTCTCTGGATCACATGAAACATAGAATCTCCATCTAATTATCTCTCTAGTACAGCGCTGAAATGTCCTGAATACACGCTTGAAATCAGAGACAGGTGGAAGGGATCCAAAGAATTTTCAAGAAAACTAAAGATCTGTGACAGTGGCCTGTGTTTTTAGGTTGGACAGACTTTTCCATTTTTTGCTCCCTTCTCACTTGCTATAACAAGCTTTTGAACAACAACAGATGTCATTTTTCATGTGTCTTCCACTTTCTTATTTTAACTCTCAACTTTTTCTCGGAGCTGACAGGAGACACAAGTTCTCTCAACCTTCGGAATGCAGAGTAACTAAACATACCTCAGGAGCCCGCCTCAGGGAGAGCACCTGGACATCATAGAGAGTCTTCTGGACAGAGGGGGAGTACTCGCCTTTGTCATAGGGCCCAGCAAATTTTTCCAGGATGGTATCCCGAACGGTGTCCCTAAAGCACAGAGAAGAAAGCTAAAATTCTCATAAAGTGGTGTCTCAATGATAGATTATAAAGCTAAGATATAGTGACATTTCTGCTCCCCAGAAAAATTTTATTGATTATTTTAAAAGAGGTTATCCTACAATGTAAAAAGACCAGAAACAAAACTCATTTCCCATTTCTACACACACACACACACACACACACACACACTCAACACGTGGTGAACATCACTAGCCCGTCCTCATAGGGGAGCACCAGTGCCCACTGGACATCTGAAGGTAAATCTCCCACAGTTGAGAAACCCAGGAAATTGGTTGCTGGTCCCTCGAACTGTTGTTACCTCAGGGATTTTATTCTGTGCCCAGACTCTGCGTTCAGCATTTTCTGATTGTGTCATTGCATTCTCGATACAGCTGCAGTGAGGACTGTGTCAGCCTCCCCAGTGTAGAGCTCAGTCTGAGCTTCAAAGGTGTATGGTGGCCTCTGAGTGGCTGTGTTCAGTGGGAAGCTGCAAGCACTCACTACCCTGACTCTGACATGTTTAATCTCTTGCTCTTTTCAACATAAGCACAGCAGATGCCTGCTGCCCAGGTGGAGAACTTGAAATAAAGAAGGAAAAGGGGGACTTGGGTGAGATTCTCCTCAAGCATTCAGAAACCTATCTTGAGAAAAACTAAGACAGTGGAAGGAAGCTACATGGGGAGGAGGAGCAGATTCTAGCTTATCATACACTAAAAATGTCTGACAATTAGAGCTTTGTGGAGAGAATAAGATACCTAGTCAAAAGGCAAGTTTGGAGAGTTTAGAAGCCTAATTATTCCTTGTCAAAGGTATTATAATAATAATCATACCTTTACATTTTAAATTATTTGTCATTTACAAAGGACTTCTATGTATATCATATGATTTTTTTTTTAGCTTAGTGTGACCAATTGTCCCAGTTTTTCTGGAATCAAAAGATCTCCTGAAACATGGGAATTTCAATGTTAAAGTCAGGAAAGTGCCTGGCAAACTGAGAGGTATGACAGTTGGCCACCTCTACCTCCTTGTGGGGTAGTAAGGTTGGATATTCACTTCACTTGACCAATGCTTCTTAAAATGTCTTTTAAGTCTTGCAGCATTTGGGAGCTGGTTATGAATGCAATTTATCAGGCCCGCTCACCCACAGAATCAGACCCTGGAGGTGGCTTTGTGGCTTTTGATCTACTACATCTTAAAAGCCTCTAGGTCATTCTGATGTGTATTCACATTGAAGAACCATTGATTTAATACATTAAAATACAGGAGGGATTTCTGACCAGTGGGGAGGTACAGTTGAGTGAATTCTAAGTTGTCATTTTGGATCGAAGATTCCATGAACTCTGAGACCCTGGGAAGAGGAAGACATGCTCCACCCCAGTGCCCAGTCCTAGCGCTCTTCATACCATGTAGCGTCAAAATCCACATCTCTGCTGTGACGATAGCGCCACTTGCAGTACACTTGGGTAGCAAAGCA
>NW_004524685.1:5555041-5563937 GCF_000260255.1 Octodon degus | reverse complement strand
CCCAGTCCTAGCGCTCTTCATACCATGTAGCGTCAAAATCCACATCTCTGCTGTGACGATAGCGCCACTTGCAGTACACTTGGGTAGCAAAGCACCGGTCCTTCACTTCGGGGAGGGTCGTAAATTGGTCCTTGATGAATCCTTCGAATCCAGACTGGGTTGTTTTCAAAACCTTGAGGTCTTTGATTCCTGAATGAATGACTGGAGGTTCTGTGTTAAACAAAAATGCAGGAAAGGATGGCCATAAGCAAATCGGTTGCTTCCTGCTGATCCCTTAGACTGAGGATTCTGACCATTAAAACATGCTACACTTGGGCTGGGGAAATAGCTTAGTGGTCTAAGCGTCTGTCTGGTAAGTGCAAGGTTCAAAGTTCAATCCCCCGTACAGCATGCTGTGTTAGCCCTTGAACCCCAGATGTTCCGTGCTGGCCCTGTAACTGGGCATGGTGGCACATGCCTATAATCCAAGCACTGTGGAGGCTGAGAAAGGAAGATCATCATGAGTCTGAACTGCATAGCAAGACCCTGTATGAAAAAGAATTTTAAAAAGCAACACTGTTTGCACAAAGAACATTGTCTCTGCTCATATTTTCTGTCTTCCTCTCTCCTCTGAAGTCTGAGTGAGAAAGATGGCATGTCTTTTCTTATATCTGTTTTGGGTTTTTTGTTTGTTTGAGGTACTGGGATTGAACCCAGGGCCTTTGTACCAAGCTACATTCCCAGCCCTTTTTGATTTTTATTTGTTTTTTACATTTTGAGACAGAACCAGCAAAGATGCTAAATTGCCCAGGCTGGGTTCAAACTTGTGATCTGCCTATTTCAGCCTCGCAGTGTGCTGGGATGACAGATGTGTACCACAAGGCCTAGTTTTCCACTCTACCTGGAAAAATCCGCTTCCAATGAGTCCCTGCCCTCTCCTGTTTAAAAAATCAGGATGTTCAAGAATAAGTTGCCATGCTGCAGTGAAGGCCACAGAAATAATGATTCCCTCTCTCAGTCACATGCGGGGGTGCCTTCTCTACCAAGCCACCCTAGACCTTCCGACTCACATCTCATTCCACTGGAAATCATGTGGAAATGAGTTTAAAGACCCGCAAAGTCATTTCTCTATGCTGCGATCCCTTTACCGCAGCAGTCTTCATGTGCACCACCTACGGGCGCCAATGTGTCTGTCACCCCTAGGCCCTCGTGGCTATGACCTCAGTGAAACAAGATAATTTCATGAACGGGTAACAGCATGTACCTGTCTATAGAATAAAGGCAGAAAAGAGAAGGCTGGAGGCTCACAGGCAAGGATCTGCCTGAGTTGATGTCTGTAAAGACTTTTGTTTGGGATCTGAAGGCAGAGACTTTGGCTTTGAGGCAGAAGTTGGTTCATGGGTACCTGGAGGAGAGTTGAGAACAACGGAGGGAGTGAGATAGCTCACCTTCTGTCTCAGTTGTCACCTCTCAGCTGTCACCTCATAAGCTAATGAATGGGTCAGGTGAACAGTGACAAGCATAATCTGAAGAGGTTGCTTACTTGTGCATAAGCAGTGCTAGCTCAGGGTGTGCGGGACAGGGTTAAAGGGCAGAGCTCTCTTTCTTTTTCCATGAAGAACACACTCAGCTGCAGTAGTTTAGTGGAACCTGAGGAGAACATGGCACCAAATGACACAGTGGCAAATCCGAGGCCATAATACTCCAGGGAAAGTAACATTTTTCCAAGAAGTAACAACTGACATAGCAAAAGAAAGGCAGAGCAGGGAGGCAGAAACTATTCCAGACAGGTTTACACCTCTTCCTGAGCATGCTCAGGGTGACCCTTTGAGGCTGTCAGAGATGAGAAAGTTTGGCTGGATACATCTAGCAATTTAATGGCAGGAAACCTAGGCAGATTTAGAAATGAACATTCCTTTAATCTTATCGGTAGGCATAGTACTAATAAGGGGAAGTGACATTTGGGGAGCGTTGGGCAACCCTCAGTAGCAAAGTTGGCCGTGGCAGGATTATTAAGGCCACCTCTTTTCACTCTAAGTTGATCCTAACAAATATCTATTCATCTCATCCTAGTTAATCTAAAACTAAGGGCCAAAGGTGTCAGGTTCATATATGCATGTTTTTGGTCAAAGCCCAAGAATGTAACGCACAATCCTTCATTAAAATCCAAAGAACCTCTTAAAAATCAGTTTAGTTACTGCATAGTTTCTCTTATACAGGAAACTCAAAATAAAGAGGAAAAGAAAGTAGGGAAAGGAAGGAATGGAGGGAGGAAATCGAAAGATAGAGGAAAAAGGGGAAGGGAGAGGATATGAAAAAAGATATATACATGTTGCAACTTCACATGAGAAACGTAAACATTATATACTGCAAACATGTACTAATATAAAAAAATTTCAAAAAAATCCAAAGATTTATGCCGCCAATGTGGTTTTAGCTCAGGAGCTATGGAGTTTCAGAACTAGTTAATTAATGAGTGTACAGTATTTGCATATTTTCAGTGCTACATTCGCGCATCTCCCAGAGACAAAAATAGCCAAAGATCCCTGGAAGATTTGCTGATTAAATATTTTCTAATTAAATGAAATGCCTTATGCTGTGTGTTCCAGGATAATGTGGCATAACAGCCAATGATAATTGTTTAACTTTCTGCAGTTCTCATTGGGAGCTGTATCAGAAGACGGATCAAGAAAAAGACAGCAGCAGTGCTCTAAAGCCTTCAATGGTACGAATTCATCAGATTGTAAACGCACAAAGACATGGTCCTACAAGATCAGCCTTTCAATGCTGCGAGCCCAAACCTCCAACCGAAGAAAACTACAGAAGCACCTAATCAATAGGTGTTAAATGAACAAATACAGCAAGTTTGATTCATGCCAAGGAATGAGAATCTCACGACTTAGTGCCTTTCTCTTCTAGAAAGTTCACCTACATCAATTTTCACCTTTTCACTTCCTAGTCCCCTCCACCTCTCCCTTAGCATATAGCAGGGTGGGTGGGGACACCAACATTGCCCGAGAACCTCCTACCCACATGAAGCCTTTGGTTGCCACCGTTTTCTTTCTCTCCCTTAATCTGCAAACATCTAGAAAGTAGGTATATTTATGGAGGTGTTTGGGTTTTTTTTTTCTAATTCATCTGCCCATAGCACAGGGCTAGAGGCTGGAAGAGGTGGCGTCTAAATTCAGCACCACATTACGAGACTCGATGCTTTTCTGATGCCTCTTTAGATCACTCTCCATCTGTGCAATGTTTTCTCCTTCCTTTAACGCTCTTCCTGCCTTTCTGTGCTGTAAGAGGCCTTTCTAGGAGACAAGAAGTTTGCCACTTCTCATTCCACAACATGCTTTGCGGGCCTCAGTGACAGTCCAGCCAGAAAACATCATCACTGTTGGTCTGAAATGCAGACTGACGTGGCACTTTCAGAAAAGGCTGTTATGCATCTTTTATTCTTTAAATATTTTATAATAAAATGCAAAGATTACTTCTAGACTTTTAAACTAATGGAATCTGTCCCCAACAGTAACCCCTCCTAGAAAACAAAACCCTGAAGGAATAAAACATGGATTTGCAATTGGGAGAGCAGCTACAAAAAGCAGCAGAAGCTGTTGAAGGGTATAAGAAACTGCAAGAGAACCAAAGGTAAAGTCTACCTGCCCCATGTTTTCTAATTCATCTGGCCTTAAAGCCAGCATCTGCATAAACTAGACAATGTAGGTGCTTCTGGTGGTCTTTCTCCTAAAATGATTTCTGGATATAACGCTGCATGGTAAATGAATCCAGTTTGGGGACTCAGATTTCCCTAACTTCAAACCCTGGTGCTCTTCTTGTCTTCCTATTATCCTGGACACACTGGATGGAGTCAGACAGCTTATTTTATCTCCTCTGCTGGCAGTACCCCAGCTTTTGGCACTCTGGTGAGAACCTGAGGCTTTCAGATTCATGGGACCATCAGCTAAAAATACGATGCCTCACAAACTCCAAAAAGGATTCAAATTTAAACTATCATGAAATAATTCAACCAAGAAGATGACCCTCTTCTAGGCTACTTCCTTGACACCATTTAATCAGCTTTATTTGTCTTTATGATTATAAAGTAATGCAAAGGGAAGATTTTTTTTGACATTTTTCTTTGCTAGAACATGTTTTCTAGCTCTTAGCATCCTCCTACACACTTACCAGATTGTGGTTTATCTCTCTGGGAAGCATACAGCTACCCTTTAGCTCTCTGAGGCAGAGAGACTCACCGTGAGTTAATGCAAAATGAGCCCAATCTTTACCTACACATCAGGTGTCACAATGCACAAAGCTTTCCTGAGCCAGGAAAAAAAATCCTGTCATGTGGAGGATAATTGCTTCCACATTTGACACCTCCAAAAGGGACGCAAATAGCTAAAAGGAGGATATTTTAAAACTATATTAAAACATTCTACTAGAAAATATCAAACTTGTAAAGTGCTAGAAAGAATTGAAGAGCAATTAAATATCATTTGCCTCTGGAAGCCATTTAACTCCCACAGGGTGAGGAAAAGTTCCCTTTGGGCAGCTCTGCACAGGGAGGGATGAGTACCAGGTAGGAGGGCGCCCACTGGGCTGGGTGATGACCAGGACGGCTTCAAAAGACCTAGTGTCTGCCAAGAGCCTCTTGTGTGCAGGAGCTGAAGAGCTTAGTCTGGGTAGCAAAAAGACACAAACAGCTTTCTCAGCAGTGGCCATATCTCCCCAGGGTCCCCTATTTCATCTGCTTGCTTGTCACCTCTTTCCCTCTCTTTCCCTCCTGAACTTTGACTTCATTAAACTCCCCTGACTTCATTGTCTCCTTCCTGAACCCCCTAACCAGCCTTCCTATCCATAAGAGGGTGGAGCTTTGTTTTCACAACCTGCAGACCTCATGACCATCTTTCTGCTTAGTGATGCTTTAGTTCAGTTTTTATAATTAGTGTCAGAAAAGGAAAAATTTGATGCTCAAATAATTATGAATTTTAATTCACATAGTACAGAGGTTCGGGGCTAATTTATTTCAAATTAGTGACTCAACCATCACGGTGACAACAAGGCTTGGCTCAGCTTTAGCTCAGTAGAGACACTGGGACGAGTTCAGAAGACATGGGACCCATACAATACCTGCACCAACAGCCTGAGGGACACAACACGGCCTAGTTCTCTCCGGGTTTGGGAAGTCAGATGCTTACATGCAGGATCCCACACTTTGCACAAATAGATTTCTTTCTTCAAGATTCAGTCCAGAACCAATGCATTTTGAAACACTAGAAAGTACAGGTCAGTGGTATATAGAGCTTCCAAGGATCCAAAGGAAGAAGCAATGAATTGGAAGTTTTAGAACAATTCCCCCAGGCCCAGCCTGCTGCTTGCAATTCAGTAGGCTTTGCATACTGTGTGTCCAAATGATAAACAGGCAGGAGCTCAGCCCATTAGGACAAACCCAGTCACATGTTCTACCTGGAAGAGCTCCTCTTGTGCATTGAATGCCTCCATGTATGATTAGGTACAAGTGTTTGAGGGGAAGAATTCTCATCATCCTAGCCAGCCCAAAACAGAAACGCTACTCGCTACTCAGGGGCTTGCAACAACAGCCTTTACCATATGAACTGGTGTGTGTGTCTGTGTGTGTGTGTGTGTGTGTGTAACACAAGGATTATTTTCTTCAATTTATACTCCACAAAGGCATTTGTTATCACAGTGATTGTAACTTTGAGTCATGGTACAATTCCCACAGTTTTAGATCTTAGGCAATATGAAAATGAAGAAGTAACTTTGCTACCAACAGAGCATACACCTGTATTTTCCAAAGAGCGACAGAATATAAATATCATCTTTGTGTATACAAACGTGGAAGATACACTTTCTTATGCCTGGACACACGCATATCTGCATACGCTTAAGGCAACAGATGTCTCTTCCCCTACAGGATCCCTGCCAGCCCTGCATGACTTCCGAGGGGGACTGGGCTCCAGAGGACACAAGCCGGCGCTCCTGGGAACACCGCCATGATGGTCTCAGTACCCTGAAGCTTTGAAGCCTTTAACAGGAAGGCAACGCTTTACCCTGATCTTAATGACTGGTTGTGCCTGCAACAGCCAGGTGATTGGAGTTGGGGCCGACACAAACTCCTGGTAATTCCTGGAAAGAACGCAGGTGTGAAGAGAAGCCTATCCTCTTTGTAGGAGCATACAGCCCCATGCTTTGTCACTTCACTTTCACCGCCATGGCTCCACTGAACATATTTTTGTGGAAGTCACCAATGATGTCTAATCACCAAATATTGTAACCCAAACTTTTTTTTCTGTTTTAAAAGTTCATGTTTAATAACTGCATTAACAAATTCAACTTTTACTATTGTAGGACACTATCTGTGCATTCATAACTTCAAAATAAGTAATACTTGAATTTTCCTAAAATGTTGGCAACCATATACACTGAAATACAGACGTGACGTCAGAGATAGAACAACAGCTTATCAGTAAAAGACACCAGGGCCCAAAGAAGCTACATGACTTTGCTGAGGGCTACACAGGATTGTGCTGTGAGGAGTGGGCTACATTGTGAGGAAGGTCATGACTTCTGGATTGTTACTATTCAAATTCATTTTCCTCCTGGTGCATACTACGTGGGATGAAACTTCATGAATTTCCCCCTGAAATTTAATATTGATATTTGCACTAACAGCAAGATCATCTCAGGAGAAAATTAGTAAAATGACTTTAATTCAAATGAAATATTTTATAAACTAGGGTTATGTGGAAAATCAAGAATAATTATAAGATTATTTCTTTTTTTAACTTTTTTTTTTTTTTTTTTTTTTTTTTTTGCTGTTCCAGGGATTGAACTCAGGTCTTTGCACTTGCCAGGTAGGTGCTTAAGCCACTGAGCTATATCCCCACCCCATAAGATTATTTCTTTTTTTTTAATAAGATTATTTCTTAACCCAAACTTTTTAGCCTTTCCATGGCAGAGACTTAGCCTACTTCTCCCTGGGTGCTCAGCTAGACAGTACCTTGCTTCCTCTCCTGCGAATGGGAATGGCTACGTGATTCTCTCCAACACACTGCTGCTGCTTATGGGCCTGGTGTTCATGCTTGAGGAATTCCACTCCCTCCTATTTCTCCTCCACCCCCTCTACCTCTCCTTGCTATCTGCTGTGTGAATCTAAGTAAAGATTAAAACTATAAGGTTTCCATTAACCTGGGTTACTGAATAACTTTATGAAGCACAACACTGCTCCCCCCCACATACACACATACACACATACAAACACAAAACTGGACTTTTACAAAAACAAGAGACTTCTTGTGCTAAGCTATTACATATGGACCTATTTGTTATGACCTATTAGTTACCTCTACCAGCTCTCTTCACATTTCCTCTTCTCGCTTCGTGTATTTTTCTGAAATGTTCTCCTTTCCTATAGCTTCACCTACTGTCGATCTGTTGATGGTTCCCAACTCCATCACTGTCCCCTGTTCCAAAACTCTCCAAATAACTCCTCTTCGTGTGTGTTCTCTTTAGTTAGTTCCCCAGTCGGCTCACGTCAGGACCAACCTCAGCTCTTCCTTCCCTCCCACT
Source organism: Octodon degus (assembly GCF_000260255.1). Classification (NCBI taxonomy): domain Eukaryota; kingdom Metazoa; phylum Chordata; class Mammalia; order Rodentia; family Octodontidae; genus Octodon; species Octodon degus. The sequence goes on along the minus strand of NW_004524685.1, from coordinate 5,556,374 downwards.
TCTCATCCCCCTTAGCCACTGAGACCCTCTGTTTACACCTCACCAAAGCCTCCACCTCTGACTCTACTGTCGAGCTTCAGAACACATCACTTCATCATTCCTACAAGCCTCCCTCTATCTCACTGCTGCCTGCGTCCTCACCCTGGTCACTACACATTGGTCAGGATTTTGTATGAACGGAACCACATATGCTCACTCATTCACCCACTGGAAGACCTGTGAGTCTTTGTTGTCTTACTGTGCATTCATTATGACTACTGCGTAAGGAGCTCCTGTGTGGCAGACACTGCTAAATGTTTCACTAACATAAATTTGGCACTTGCCTCCTTATGGGGGCATTTGCTCCTGGTCACAAAGCCATGCAGTAGTAGAGGTCATACACTTCCTTCTGACCTCATGGCCCCTGGGTTTAACCACCATACAGAATTACCTTTGAATTCCATTATAATTGTTAGTATAGCACGTAAGGTCCTTCAGGGCAGAGCCTTATCTCTACCTCTTTACATTCTAGGAATCAGACCCATTGAGCTTGCCCTGTTTCTCAAATGTTTTGCCCTTTCCACAATTAAATTTATACATTTTCATCACGGTGCTCAGCATGAGGCAGGTGATTGAAATATTTTCATTCCCCTCTTCCATTCCTTCAAGCATCTCACCTGTGGGTACACTGTTTCTTTTGCTTGTAGTCTCCCTACCCCTGCCTATGCAGTACACCTATTCCCCGTCAAGCCTTTCAGACTTCCCTGGGAAGACCTAATTTTCATACTTATTTGTCCCCTTTGCATGCCTTTCATCCCTGCACTCTGGTCTTTAGCCCTCAAATTACAATGAATTTGGCTTTCGGTCTGCTTCTTAGGAGGCAGCGCTCTATTGTAAATGCACTAGGAAGGCCTTGTTCATCTCTTTATGTATAGTCCCTCATCTCTTCATCTATAAGCCCTCAAATGGTTTGATGAATAATATATGAGGGAATGACACAAGCACTTTCCATAAATGCCTTTTTTAAAAAATTACTTCTCCAGAATTCTAATCCTAGCCTGTCCTATTATTTCACATAACTGAAAGTGAAAGAACATGCTAAGTAAGTGTCCTGAATGTCACCGGAAGCCAGTTAAGAGTGATGCTATCAGTACAACAGCCATGAGGCTGGGGAGCGCATGAACTGCTGCTAGCATGATGTAAGAGGCACTGTCAATATACAACACACAAGGAATTTCAAAGATTTAAAAGAGTGCAAAGTATTTCCTTACATTTATCACAAAAGGAAATATTTTGGATATATTGAGCTAAATGAGATGTAGTACTAAAATTTATTTTCCTTATTTATTTTTGC
>NW_004524685.1:5551216-5553021 GCF_000260255.1 Octodon degus | reverse complement strand
ACACACACACACACACACACACACACACACACCCAAGAATAAAAGAAGCATAGAACTGGAATGAATTTCAAAATAAACTGGGCCTTATACCAGCTCAATCCCAGCTCGTCCCTGTTTTCCACGAGGGCTCCCAAAGTTAGCTCATAGATTGCCATCACCACACAAGACTTCCCTTCTTTTAAAAAGAAACGTGTTTTACAAGAAAGGATGTATCAGTGGATGAGCAAAAAGGAACACTCAGATTCTTCTCACAATGGCCTCGATCAGAACCTACACCCACAGTCAGAGTCTGCGACCCGCTGGTGCCTTTAGCAGCTTTGCAAACGGACCTCCCAGTTTGCCAAGGAAAATGGTGATGAGGACTCCACGCTTGCTGTGTGCCACTGGCCTCCTGCGACGATCACTGGCCCTTCAATCCCAGAAAGCAGCTCTCTACTTTCTCACAGACTTTTTACATTAAATTTTAAATTGTTGAGAAAAAGAATGAAAAAATGGAAACAAAGCTTTTGTATAAGCAGGGAAAGAAGGGTTGAAGAGAGGGCTAGGGGGACAGGAAAGAAAGAATCAAGTTACATTGTGTCTAAATTCTCCCCAATGCATGTGATCATTATGTACACCTAAAGTACACTAATCAACCTAATTTTAAAAGATTCTGGGCAATAGTTGAAGGTCCTAGTACAATCTGTGAATTAATACTGGTTTTACCTACAGGGAAGGTGGATTATTTGTACAGGATCCCGAAATAGTTCTGCTTTACACTGTTGTCCCAGAATAACTAATGACAGCTTCTTATTTTATACTCAAAAGTATCTTGACTTAGATAAGAAGTTATATGATCACTTTATCCAGAATTAATGAGCTTAAGTTGTTTTTAACTTCAAGTGTATTCTCTCACTTTTCTTTAACCCCTCACATAGAACAGGAAATAAAACAAGCTGTAGTACCTGGCCCTCTTCCATATCCTAATACGGGCCTATGTTCAACTAGCTTTCGGAATAAGGCACCTTATTTTTCCATAGCCTTGTCTGTTTGTCAGACTACTCTGATTGACAAGAGAAAAATCCAAGGTAGGAATGGTTTTGCAGAAATTACACTGCAATTAGTCTGTTCATTTGCAGTCATTGTTGATATGGATTTCATGTTTTTTAAAAATGAGATTTCCAGTCTGCATATCCTCCCTTTTCAGAATTCTTTGCAGAAAAAAGATTGGCAATCATGCTGATGGACCCAGAATTCTGCCGGAAAACTAGCATAGCTTCATTCTCTTAAAATAAAAAAAACAGAGGTCAAAATGCTAAAATGTCAGGTTTTGTCAGATATAAGGAGCTCATGAAAAATCCATTAACTACCACATATGGACAGTAAGTGACAAGAAAGTAGAAAAGGCTATGAAGCCATTAAAATTTGGACAAGTTAAGTTTAAGAATAAAAAGAAATGTATCTGATTATCAAAATTTGCTTCTATAGTAACAACAGAAAGGAAAAAGGCATTTTCTACTATGAATATACATCATTCTAATACAAAAAATAAGTATTAGGGCTCAAAGAAATGCTTGACATACATGCTACATTTTATTCTGAAATCTTTCAGAACATTCATTTGTTTATGAGTCTAATTATCAAGAACAACCTAATTTATCCAATAATATTCTTGGTCTGAAAGACTGAAGAAAAAAGACTAAAAATATGATTGTTTAAAATAAAGCTTTTCCTGAAACCTGAGAATTTGAGGATAGAACAGAATTTTTTAAAAATAGCTTAAGTAGGTTAAATGGTAATGGGAACTTAAAATAAGCGTGCACCAC
>NW_004524685.1:5547552-5550656 GCF_000260255.1 Octodon degus | reverse complement strand
GATATTGCATCCTATCTCTGAAGAACGGAAACTTGTATAGAAAAAAGAAAATTCCAAGAAGCGAATGAAATATAGTAGGGCTAGCCATCAGTGATTGGTATCCTAAGTAGGTATGAATCACTTTGAAAAGGCCAGGAAGAGTCACTAATCCAACCCCCTATAGGAAAAGCCCCTGTTCTGTATTCATGCCCACTTGCTACATGACTCATTTACCCATTTGATCACAATTTAGTCAAATTTACCTAAGTAATTGTGCTTGTCATCTTATTGGTTAACCATAGCTGTGTCCTGGCTCATGCACAAGTTTCCATATTTTCCACTTAGGCCCACCTCACCCCATGGTTTTGTTCTAGAGGGGAAACTACCCACTCGGGCCCCCCTCCTGTCCCTCTCTTGGATAGGAGCTTTCTTTCTCTCAATAAATATATTCTGCTCATAAAAAAAAAAATCCCTAGAAAAAGGAGATTCCTTGGTAACCCACTTGGGTCCCATTTGGTCCCTCTGTTGGACAGAAGCTTTCTTTCTCCCCAGTAAATATATTTTGCCCTTTAAAAAAATAAAGGAATATAGTAGGCTACCATAAAGACAGACAGGTGGATAGCTTTTGTAATAATAATAATAATAATAATAATAATACACAGTAATAATAGAATCTCCAGGACCAACTATGCTAACATGCTGTCAAATTAATTCCTGCTAACCTAATTCTATAACTGCTCAATGCTCTGATATTCTCACTTTACAAAAAAAGAAATAAAAAAATAAGGTTCAAAGAGATTAAATGACTTTCCCTAGTTCACATGGCTACTAAAGGACAGAATTAAGATTCACATTCAAGTCTCTTGAGTACAAGTTATAGAATGGCCACTATATGAATTGCCTTCCTTCTACAAAATTTCTTGAATATGTTACCTGGAAATAATTCTGTGGCCTTTTATGTAGAAAGTGACATTTTGGAGAAAGTACCTATAAATCAATAGAAAGAATTTTAAAATTGCCTTTTCTATTTGCTAGCAGGAAGAAAAGTAACTGGTAACAGGGTCCAGACTACTTCTAGGAGTACAGAGCCAGGGCATCTCGCTGCAAAGAGAGCTCTTGCGCTTAATAAGGAGTCACTTGTAAGAGCCTGCTGATTGGTTCATTAGAACCCTTTTCTGAAGTTGAAGCCTAAGCCAGTGAATATATCCATCTCTTAGTAAATCCTCAAAATTTGTTACTGGACTTTATAAGCTTTTGAAAGCGCATAGGAGAGAGAGAGCAAACAACCAAAACCATTATCTTATCTATCATGGAAATTGAACATTAAAATGGTAATGAAAGAAGATAACAAAAATGAAAGCAAATCAAAGCCAGCAAACAGGGGGAGTCTGGGAAGCGAGACAAGGAACCTCACCTGCAGCTCACGCTTAGGCTGCTCAGCTTCACTAAGGGCTACTGCCACACAGTCCCCAATTCCTCTGAGGGGAATTGAAAACTACTAGTCAACATCAGCAATGACTGCTGTTTCTTTGGTGAAGTTGATGAGACGCTATTTCAGAGCACGAGGGTAGAGCTGCATACTATGATTGGTCATTTATAATATGCTGGGGTTGGAGGTGCCTGAACTCAGGGTTGTAGTGGCTACAGAGTCAGACTAGGTTTAATTCTGCCTTGTCACTTATAATGTGGTGGCTTGTGGCAAGTGACTGAATGTCTCTGGGCGTCATGTCCACAGCGGCACCTCCACCTGTACAGGGTGGTTGGTGAGTGCTGAAAGCCCAGCTCTGCTCCAAGTATTCGGTGGAGCCATGAGGTCCAGGAATCAGGGCCCACACTGTGCCTGAATGTGAGAGCAGCGGTGGCAGCAGAGAGGACCTTGAAGTGCACCAGCTTGAGGGAGGAGACCATAATGGCAGCAGCAGGAGGAAGATTCCAGGAGGAAGATAGAGCCAGAAAGACTCTACCTCCGGGAGGGAGATCCATGGCTGCTTGGAGTCCCTCAACGATATAGACAAAAGTCTCTGAGCTCATTTGTTACCTGCAACCTGCAGCAAGACTCACCACATGGGATTTCTTGTCCCCAACCTTTGCCACTGAAGACCCACGCTTGTGAAAGCAATTGGTGTCTATGTGGTACAGGAAGAGATTACAAGAGAGCCGACCATCTATCTCCGCCCGGCTCAGCTCTCCAGGTCTTCTCTGTTCACACATGACTTCAAACTCTGCCTTGGCTATCTCGAGCTAATTGTGGGGGCTCAGGTTTCTTCTAACTACACAACTGCAACCTCTCCGCCTGCCTAGTCTCTTGTAGTCATCCATCAGGTCCCAGATGTCTGCCCTAATCCTTCAGATTTGGAGTGGGTGCCCTTTTCACGGGCTTTTGAAATGCTTGTTATTGCCTTAGAATCGTTATCAAATTGTATTGCAATTTCCTCTTCATGTGTCTGATTCATTCTAAAACACTAACCTATGAAAGCCGGAACAAGCTCTATCTTAGTCACCATAGCAACTCCAGCACTCAGCACAGTGCCTGGAACATAAATAGATGCTTGATCAATGTGTCATGAATGAATGGATGGTGCCAACCACCTTCACGGCTCGTGTGATGACACGGAAGAGTTAACGAAAACACACACAAGACCGCCGCCACACAGGAAACGCTGCTCCAGCCCAGACCCTAATCAGGAATTTCCTCTTCCTGAGAAAGTGAGAAAAAAAAAAATCATGCTTTCTGATCACTACAACCTGGGGACTCACAGAGACCGCTGACCAGAGAATAGAAGCCCAGGAAGGGCACAAGTGAGCACAGAGAGAGCCCGCCATGCAAAGGGGTTGCGTCGCTGACCAGCCGGCACTCCAGCGCAGCCAGCTAGTCCTGAGGCGAAATGATTAGAGACTTAGGAAGAGGTCAGTGCTCCTGAGCAAAACCCTCGCGAGCTGAGGCAACTCTGCGCGCTGGAACGAAGCTTGAGCGATCAGGAGTGCTGAGCAAGAAGTGATAATAAAAAGGACCAGTAACAGGAGACCAAAATGTCCAATATTCATTTTTTAAACAATTTTGTTACAGTAAAAGACATGGTCATTCACCCCCTTCAAAGTCCTCCTTGTGGGCCCGGGAGATAGCT
>NW_004524685.1:5539955-5546814 GCF_000260255.1 Octodon degus | reverse complement strand
GATTAATGGCAATGTGTTTCTTACTGTAATAAAGATTTCAAATAATGTATTTTTAGATTCCTCCCCCCTTTAAGTATCGGAGCCCCCAAAAGGGTAAAATAGTCTTGGTACGGGACACCCAAAGAGTCTCTCAACAGACCTGACATCAGATAACAGTATGGGAAAGAACTGAACCTGTTCTCCCTCACTTCTTCAGTCAGAGAAACCAAAGTGGTTATCAGAATTTCCTTGTGTACAGCGCGGGCCAGATCCCCAAGATAGCGATACAAGAAAACACAACAGCTGCGCCCCTGTGGAGGGCAGCCATGGGCTGAAGTAGGCTTGGGCTCGGAGTCAGGCAGCCCGTGGGGCGTCCTTGTCCTGTTTATTAGCAGAAGAGGTAATTTCATGTATAAAATGAGAACAATAGCAGTGTCTATGTCTCAGGATTGATGTGAAGAGGACATAAGAAAAAATGAAAAGCACTTGAAATAGTGCCGGGTCAATAGGAAGAGCTCAGGAAATAGAAACTATAATTGGCATTGGTAAATAATAATTCTACGTCAAGTTGTGCGTTAAAGGATCCTTCTAGTTATTAATAAAATTATTGAGAGTGCATCTCAGACCACAGCTGGTATGGGTTGCTGATATAATCAGTTCTATTTCTGCCTTCCGACCTTTAGGGACATTGGCCTTATTTAAATTCTCAGGATCACGGATGCCCTCATCTTTGGTTGACTTTCCTCAGGCTTTTGTGGCTTGAGCAAACAAATGTACAAATAAAAACTCAATTTCCTAGAGTAATTCTCTGTACAAAATATCAGCAGGAATAAATCTGTACCTGGCTGTGCACAAGAAAAATCCTCTTTCTTCTACATGTCTTGAAATATAAAGGGATAGGGAATCATTACATTTCCACAAGGTAATATTGGAGAGAATGAATGGATTTTAAATGACTCGTCAGTGTTCAGTTCTACTCTGCCATAGCAAGTATTTGCTTAGTTCCGGGCCGTATTGAAAGTGACTAAGTTGTCACAAGAGTGTTAGGGGCTTTTAATCTGGAATCTGCTAACCACCAGTGCACAGATGTTAGGCAGCAGCATGCACCCAGTGAAGTTGGAACTAAAACCTTACAAATTTGCAGGGTCTAGGGTATGTTTTCCTGGGACATGAATACATAGATTTCATTAGCTTTCCAAGAGGTTCATGATTCACAAAAGCTTCATTTCTCTGTATAGGTGGGGTCAGAATTATGAGGGTCACTTTTGTCAACATCACTTTGCTGAGGTCTGACCTCCAGCCATGTGACAGCGGGAAGGAGGGTACTTGGTCATTCTCAGTGTGCAGTCTTTTCAGAGCAGAGCACAGGCTGCCTGCGCCACCTACTAGTGCTAAGCCCCACGCAAGCTCTTAATCTTTTTATCCCTTCCTTCGTGATCCGTAAAATAGGATAATGATATCACCTATTTCCTGCAATTGTTTTGAGGCTTCAAGTACAGTAAGTACTTAGAACAGAGACTAGGAGATAGGCTAAGTATCAGTGAATGTCAGCTATTATCATTATCTGGCCTGCCAATTTGACCAGAAGTTGCAGTTGGAGCATTTTGCTATCAGTTCCATCACTGAATATGGGAAGATGGTCTTGCTTCCCTTTTTGGTAAAGATTGCAAATACTATATCATAAAGGCACACATTGCTTTCTTACATCAGTGTGGTACTGATAAAAGAAAGCCATGTGAATAGAAGTCCTTTTCTGTACTCTCACTGAATCTTTGCAGCTTATATACTCCAAGGGAAAATCTTTATATAAAGCTGATATTAGGGGCCAGGGAGATTGCTTAGTGGAATAAGCGCTTCCTTGGCAAGCACAAGGGCCTGAGTTCAATCCCTGGTTCCACCAAAAAAGAAAAAAAGAAAAAAAGAAAAAAAAAAAAAAAAAACTGTCTGCTGCCAGAAGGCAGAGTCCTCGGGTACTTTAGAATCTATGTTACTTTGGGGGCCTGCCCCTTAGCTCAGTTCTTTAAGTGGCTGACTCATTCAGGGGGCCGGGGAGATAGCTCAGGGGCATAAATGCCTGCCTGGCAAGTGTAGGGTGCTGAGTTCGATCCCTGGTACCACAAACAAAAATGAAAAAGAAAAAAATGAAGACTATGGGGCCTGGAAAATGACTCAGTAGAATAAGCGCTTGCCTGGCAAGCAAAAGGGCCTGAGTTCAAAACCCCGGTTCCACAAAAAAAAAAAAAAAAAGCAGGCAGGCTCAGGTTACTGTGGTTCGATCCCCACAACTCAAGCCAGCCAAACCTGCCCTGAAGGCATTCGGAGCAAATAAATAAATAAATAAATAAATAAAGCTGATATTCCTCCACATCCATATACCATGCTTTCTAGCTTTTGTGCAACTTGCATGTTTTCTTTTAATACTAATGTTGCCATATTTGCTCTTACGTATAGCAGACATTAAGTGAATTTTCCTGTTATCTACATAAGGACTGAGGCAGAAAAAAAAAAGCGTATCTTTCTAGTGATTGGTCAGGATTTGATTTCAAGTGGCTCAGAGGTTTTAGCCACCTGTAAGTATCCTTCTCCTCTGCCTGGAAGGCTGTCTCTGCATTGTCGTGGCTGACCCCACAGCGCCCACCTCTGCAGAACACAGCTCTTGCCTGCGAGCTCCTAGCACATTGCAGCAAACAGGAACTAGCCCCCCGACCTTCCTACTCTTATTTTATCTAGATCCTACCAGCCCCAATACAATATTCAGAGGACAGCATTAAGCTATCTTTGTAGTCCTCAGAGCACCTGACAGTGCTTTATATTGCCATAAATCATTCATCCAGGGACACGCTTCCTCATTTGCAGAAAAATTTTTTTTTTAAATATTTATTTATTTATTTATTGTGTGTGTGTGTGTGGCCAGCTCAGCCCACCAGGGGGCGGGGCTGGCTGGCATGTGGTGCTGGGGGATTGAACCGCGGTCCCTGTGCTTTGCTAAGCTTGTTCTAAGTAGGTGCTTTAGACCACTGAGCCATCTCACCAGCCCATTTTCAGAAAATTTAGGTCATGTTTACTTTAGAAAAAAAAAACACATTGTTTTCAGCTCTAAATTAGCCCATAATTCAGCCTCAGGTTCACATCTTCAAGTTATAAAGGGGCTGGGGATTTGGCTCAGCAGTAGAATGTTTGACCAGCAGGCTGGAAGCCCTGGGTTCAGTCCTCAGCACCAAAAACAAAAAGTAAACCTCTCCTAAAAACAATTCAACAAAAAAAAAATATAGTAAAAAAAAAAAAAAAAAAAAAAAAAGGCAACTTCAAGTTACAGGATGAGGTCGATGGTATAAGGAGTGCTCACTACACTTTTCCTTATGAGATCTGGTACAGGAAGGAGAAACAAGGCTTATTTGTGTGGCTGCAAGTTGCAATTCTCCTCAGGAAATAAGAAACCACCTACAAGCCCACCATGTAATCAAATATGATCAGAGATAGTAATATTGTGGCACAATTTCTAACTATTTTAACCTGGAATACACCTTGTACGTGACACCCAATCCCTCATTTTAGTGGTTCCTTTCAGCCATGGTCTCATTCTTGATTCATGAATGCCACACTTCAGTCACCGAATTTCTCTCTTGTGCTGTCAAAGGGAAGCAGTGCAGTTAAAGTTGATGCTGATTTTAGCTTTTTCCAACATGTAACAGTGAATTTTGGTCAGGAACGTACATGTGTTCATCGGAGGGATCGTGTAGGTAGGTTTTAATTAGAGGAGAACTACTGGGAAAATAGTTGCGAGATAATGGGAAATTTATAAATTTAATTTTTAAATGATTAGAGCTTTTCTCAAGCCTTAAAAGAGCTTCTGTGAGGATTATCTCCTCCTCTATATTAAAGAGAAATACAAAAAATGGAGCTGTAGCTATTTCAAGCCCATCCCACTTGTATAAATATCACAATTTAGTTAGTATGTGCTGGGACAGGACAGAAGAAAGAACAACTGCATGGGGGCTCTCTCTTGTTCTCTCTCTCTCTCTCTCTCTCTCTCTCTCTCTCTCTCTCTCTCTCTCTCTCTCTCTCTTTCTGAAACATGCTGGGAAGGTTCTTTTCATTCACTGTCAGGTTTCCTCTTTACCTGAATGCTTTCTTGGGCATTTGTAAACAGAAAGATTTCAGTGAAAATTCTAACATAGAAAAATAAGTACTCCTATGAACAATTCAATGTGACTTCAGTGGATCTTAATCATGACAAAAATGAAAACAGTGAATGGTAATCAGAGACAGCTGACAATCTTCTTTTTAGCTGCCTAGGATCTACTAAATGTGAGATGAGAAAATATTAATATCCAGTAGAAAATGTCATATTGGTTTAACCTGTAAAGGGGCTTATTGTTCTCAAGGGGGCTGTGCATCAGAAGAGTGACTCTAAAGGAATTTGTCAAGCAGCCTTCCCAGTGCAGCATAAAAACTCATCTGCATAATTACAGGAGAAAGAAAGGGTAACCTGTTAGCTACTGAAGGCTCCAATTACAAGTGCTAGGTTATTCTCACTTTTCTGCCTATTACCAAGAAAGAGAAAAGCATCACTAAAAGTCAGGAGAAATGCTAATTGTCTTTCTAGCCTCTCCACAGCATCAACAGCCTTAGGAACAAAGCCCCTAGCATCTCTGGAGTGAGCACGCAAACCCCTCAAGAAAAAACAGATGGAGACCTCCAAAACTGCAGTCAGAACAAATTTTTATTGAAATAGATTCACTAGAAGATGTCTATTTCCCAGTGTATAGTCTTGAAAATAAAAACAATAGCAGAAGCCCATATTGAGGACTTGGTATGTGCCAGGAAATATCATTTCCTCTAATTCTGTACGAAATCCCATGAGGTCATGATTCAAGTTTGACTAAGAAAGACATGGGGGCAAGGTGACTTCTAAAGAGATGCAGGGACCAAGTAATATATGCAGGATGACACTCCGGCCGTGTACCTCCAGTGGGCTTTTTCCCATCTCACCAATCTGCGTGACACAGCCGTGCAGGGCTGCACTTATTAGGCCGAGAAGGAAAATCTGATCCCAACAGAAGTGGGACACTGAGAAGACTGCAGAAGGTTGAACTTACGGGCCATTCTTGCCATTTAACTACCATCCACACGGACCTACACTGTCTTATTTATTCCTTACAACAGCTCTGTCAATTGATAGAAAGAATCCTTGCTTTCAAATAAACTAGCATGAGCTCCATGAAATCACACAGGACAGGCCGACTGGTGTAGTAGGAAGGCCGTGGCAAAAGGGGTGGAGATGCGCCCCCACAGGAGGGGCTCCTGCTTCTAACACTCTGACCATTTTTTTTTAAACTTTAAATTACAGAGAGGTCCAGGCTCAGTTGGATTCTGTTTATGCTATAAGTAGGGGAAGCACGGAAAGGTGGTTGCCCTCTGGGACACAAAGTTCAGCTTCATAGCTACAATATGTAAAGAATTCAGGAAGATCAGACCCCCTCCCCACTACTCTGCCAATTTAGAGACCTAACCTAAAGATGGCAATCTGGAATGAACAGACACTTCTCAGATGAAGAAATACTAACAGCAAATAAACATATGAAAAAAAAATGTTCATTATCACCAGTCATTTGAGAGATGCAAATTAAAACAACACGGGGATTCCATCTCACCTCAGAAAGAATGGCTATCATCAAGAAATCAACCAAATAAATAAATAAATAAATAATAAAAGCCGGCCAGATAGATAGCTCAGTAGATTAAAGCACCTGCTTAGGCAGATGCAGCAGCTGGGGTTCGATCCCCAGCCTGTCCTGCTGGCCCCACCCCCGGGGTGCACTGAGACAGCGACTAAGACTGAATGTCCCGATGGACGCCTGTAATCCCAGCCCTTGGGAGGCTGAGAACAGGAGGATCAGTATGAGTCCAATCTGTATAGTGAGACCCTGTAGACCCTGTACTAAATACATTTTAAAAAGAAAGAAGGAAATCAACCAATAGCAAATGTTGTTGGGGATATGGGCAGAGGAAACCCTTTCCTACTGTTGGTTAGAGTGTAGACTGTGCAACCATTGTGGAAGTCAGTATGGAGATTCCTCAAAAAACTGAAACTAGGGCCATCCAAATAGTTCAGCAGATTAAAGCGCCTGCAAGCAGGGGTTTGATGTCCTGGCCTGCTGTGCCGGCCCTGCACTCTGGGCATGGGCAACTGAGACCGAGTGTGGTGGCGCGCGCCTATAATCCCTATGAGTCCGATCTAGTGGTGAGACCCTGAACACCCTGTAGATCCTTCCCTAAAATACAGAAAGAAAAAATAAAAAATTGAAACTATACGTTCCGTTTGACCCAGATATTATCTTCCACTTGATATTGCTTCCCAAAAGAAGTAAAAATGTCACATTACAACAATATATGCACACCCATATTTATAGTAGCACAATTTGTAATAGCTAAATCTTGGAAATAGTCCAAACACCCATCAATTGAGGAATGGATAAAGATGTGGTGGGGCAGAGGATCTAAACAGGACAGAGCACGACTCTGCAATGCAAAAGGATAAATTTGAAATATTTCTGAATAAATGGATGCCCCTCAAGACCGTACTCTTAAGTGAAATAAAATGGACTCACATGTTTAAATATCACATTATCTGATACGAGAAAATGAAAGGGAAAATAAGGACCAAAAGGTGTGATAGATACTGGGAAATAGGAAGAAAATGTGCAAATGGGAAGAAGAAGAGTAATGGGGAGGGGAAGAGCAAGGAAGAGACAAGAAAAAAAGAGAATAGAAGAAAAAGTGGAGGGGCCGGGGAGATAGCTTAGTAGAATAAGCACTTACCTGGCAAGCTCAAGGACCTGAATTCAATCCCCAGTTCTGCAAAAAAAAAAAAAAAGAA
>NW_004524685.1:5499751-5539520 GCF_000260255.1 Octodon degus | reverse complement strand
GAGAGAGAGAGAGAGAGAGAGAGAAAACAAGAAAGCAAGCTAGCCTCATGCCTTTGGCAACAGGGCACTCAAGGTAAGTTGAACACTGGCTTTTATCTGGAAAAGGACCACTGAAATCACAAGTCATCTGGGTTGTTTGTGGCTATTAAAACTGTGTCACTGAAGGACTGATTTTAGTCCGTCTGCAGGGAACAGGAAATAACTTTGTCTTGGAAGGAATGGAAACAGTGGAAAGAAACCAGCATTAAATGGCACCAGCTGATGCCAGGGCTGTGCACACAGAGCCTCACTGAGCCCTGATAGGTCTTGTGGAAGCTGCTGAGTGCCCTTTCAGAAAAAGAAGCTAGTATGTGTGGAACTGCCTGGGGCCCTCCGGATCCTCACTCCAGCCAGCACTCAGGCCCAGGGTGTGTGTGTGTGTGTGTGTGTGTGTGTGTGTGTGTGTGACCACTTGGGGCCCACCAGATCCTCATTCCAGCCACTGCCTGGGTCAGGCTTGTGTGTGGAACTTTCTCCATCAGACAGGCCAGGTGTGAAACCCTGCTGCAGAACTCCCTGCAGAGAGGCTAAAGGCAAGACCCACCCAGCTGATCCAGGAGCAGAACATCTTGCCAGAGTAGCACCGTGGGTTCACTTCCAAGGGCTGCAGCAGGAAGAAGTAGAGGACAGCAGCTAGACCTAAGCCACACCCACCTGGACAAATTTGAACTTGGTAGATCTGGACCTGGTGCTAAGGTAATTAACTCTACACCAAAGGTCAGAAGACAGTGCTGTACAAAATGACAAAGAGAAGGAGCAGAATGCATTCTCAGGCCCTGAGCCCACCCAGAACATATGCGAGAGACAATAGCATAGAAGATATTGGAAATCACACACCTGAAATCTCTGAAATAATAGCATCTGAAGTAAAGAAGTGCAGAAAGGTATAGAGGAAATCAGATCAGAAATAATTTCTGAAGTAAAAAAGAAATAACTATAACGAAAGGAGCACTAAGTGCTTCTAAAGCAGACACTGATAAAAAATAGAGGAGAATAGAAAAATGATGGAATCCTTGAATGAGGAATATAGGAAAGAAATAGAATGCATGGAGCAAATTCAAAGTGCTATACAGGAAATTAAAACCTCAATCACAAGCTGGCAAAACTGCTGCAATGAAAATAAAAATAGACTTTCAGACCTTGAAGACAATGTTGCAGCTACTACAAAGGTAAGAAAAGATCCCTTAAAAACAACTAGGATGCAGGAAAAAATAATTCCACATCTGCAAGACAATGCAAAGATGAACTACATAAGACTAATAGGCATCAATGAGAGAAAAGGAGTCAATATAAATGATATAAAAAGAATAAGGGCAAATTTAATAGCAGAAAACTTCCCAAATATGGGGAAACAATCTGACATTTAGGTAATGGAAACATATAGAACTCCAAATAACATCAACCCAATTAAAAACACAGCCAGGCATATAATAATTAGGATCCCAGAAATTCAGCACAGAAACAGTATACTAAAAGCAGCTATAGAAAAGAAACAGATCACATTTAAAGGAAAACCCACCAGAATAAAGGCAGATTTCTTTTCACAAGCCATAAAGTCAAGAAGAGAATCAAGCAAGGTACTACACATGTTGCAAGAAAACAAATTCCAGCCCAGACTGCTTATACCCTACAAAACTTTCAAGTTTAATTGAGAAGTAAAATACTTCCATGACAAAGAACAACTAAAGAATTTCATGACAACAAAGCCAACTGTACACAGACTACTAAAAGATATTTTAGAGAGGAATCAAAATGAGCACAACTTCATAAATGAGATTGGAAAGAACTCACCAAACAGGGCAAACAACTAATCACAGGAGAAAAAGAGGCATACAACAGCAGTCTTTCAATTATTCTTTTGTATACAGCAGCAAAATGTTTTCATCATCATACACTACAAATGGACTTCTCCTGCACCCTATGGGGCATGATTCTATCTGGTTTTACAAGGGTGAATATCAAGGAAATAGCAGTAGCTCAGTCCCACAAGTGACACCTGGCCACCAGTAAGCATCATGGACACTGTCTACATCTACCACATACTAGAACTTTGTGCGACATCCCATTCCCAAACTGTTAGAAGTGCTGGTCATATATTTGCTATTCCAGTATTCATGTTATGTTTTATTCTTAGTAATTCTTTACTATCATGAAAAGTTTTTTTTAGTTGATATTTTTGTATATATTAACCTATTCAAATACTGTGTGAGTACTCTGAATTGATCACAGATTTGTACGTATGATGCACAACATTCTGGTCTCTTAGTTGGACTCATAATTTAATTTTAATTTTTCAATATTGTTTCAAAATATTTAGTTTTGTAGTGATTAATATTTAATTAATTTCCTGAATATTGTTTAATTTTAATCTTTGCTTTATGATTTATACTGTATCTTTGACTTATAATCTATTTATAAATCATGGTATGATATTTTTTCCTAGTATCAGAAATTTTAAGAAGTATATTTCCATTGACTTTAAAAAAAAAAAAAGATGGGGCTGGTGAGATGGCTCAGTGGTCTAAAGCACCTACTTAGAACAAGATTAGCAAAGCACAGGGACCACGGTTCAATCCCCCAGCACCACATGCCAGCCAGGGACGCCCCCTGGTGGGCTGAGCTGCCCCCCCACACACACACACATAAATAAAAAACTTAAAAAAAAAAGAAAGAAAGAAAGAAAAGGAAGCTAAAGCTCTGTGAAGTCCACATGCCATGGGGCTGGTGAGAGGCAGAGGTAGAGGCATGGAACCCAGGTCTTCCTGTTTCTTTTCACTGTAGCCACTTCCCTGACTCATAAGCATTATAATGGGGTTCACTACTACAAACCTGCCTTTGTCTGTAGCTCTAACTAGATTTAATACAGTCTAAATTCCATGTAGCTCTCCTGGGAAGTCTCTGAAACCTCTTTCCTCAGTCCACCATCCAGGTAGCAAGTGCTGTGGTTAAGTCTGGAGATGAACAATAAACCAGACCTGCATGTCTTTGCCATCACAGAGATTGTACCCTATAGCAAACTTCTGTAGAAAATCAAATAGTTAATGTTTCAGGCTTTTCAGATAATAGGGGCTTTGTTTCAATTACTCAACTCTGTCATTATTGCTTAAAAGACAGCTACCTAATACATCAATGAATGGGTGTGGCAGTGTTCCAATAAAACTTTATTTATAAAAATACACCGCGGGCCAGATTTGACCCACTAGTGTCTACTGGTTTACTGACCGTTACTCTTAGAAAAGCTCAGAAAAGATGTCAACCAATTAGTAAAACATTGTGTTAAGTTTTCTAACTGAGCTCATACAATGCAACTTGAGGCAGACTGGGAAAGAGCAAGGATAGCCTCCAGAAGGGACGACATTCTCAAAGCAACCTGGAGCATGCATCAAGATAAACCTAATGTAATTTTCCATCCTTTTTAACTATTCTACTCATGTTTTCCATTAATCACACTTCTCACAAGCAATTCCTTTTTCTACATTTATCAGTCTCATCTTTTTATCAAAATAATTCAAATCCTCTTCCTTTCCTCTCACAAGTACATCAGCTTTTGTCTTCCGTCTGTCACATTCTAGATTTTACTCAGTCCTTCCACAGTCTTGTAAACACCTGACAAAAGTGAAGTTGGGTTTAAACAGATAAATTTATGGTATGTTAATCATACTTTAAAAAGTTACCAAACAAACAAATAAAGCCAGCAGTCCATCTCCTGGGAGGCCTCAGGATGAATGGATTCTGATGAAGCCAGCATGGCCCAGGTCTCAAAAAATCTAACCTGATCCTAATCCTAAAAGCTTTTCAGATACCTTAAGGAGCATGAATCTACAGACAAAACTGAAGTATAATACAGTAGCAAGATATCATGAGACAGAGTTGCGGAGATGGCAGTGCTATGGTTTGTGTCTAGCTCTTCCACCACAGCCTCATGCAGTCACGGGCCAGGCTTCTAGAGCTTGTGATTGATTCATGGTCCAGTGCTGGGATTCTGGGTGTGAGTGCTGCACCCACTCTGGCACAGGCAGCCTACGTACAATATAAGGGAGGGAAACGGGCTTGCTCCCTCACTTTTCCCTTTTGCTCCTGCTGCTTCTGCTGTTTGCCACCACCCTGAACTGTTGCCCTCTGCCATGTGCCACTCTCCCTGGAGCCAGCCGAGTATAGACTAAAACCTCCACAAACCATGAGCTAAATAAACCTCTCCTTTTTAAGTTTGGGCATCAGGTATTTTGTCTCAGCAATAAGAGAAAAGTAAGACAAATAGCAAAATTAAATCCGTCAAGACTTTAGCTATTGGAATTGGGTACAAAATATTAAAACAGCATATTTAATATTTTGACCAAAAAAATTGAGTGTATGGGCAAGAAACTATAAAAAAGACTAAGTAAATGTGAAAAAAAAATTAAATTTCTACAAATGTACTGAGGGGATGGGTTAAGAAACAATTTAAACACACAACTCAAAAGAATTAGTGATAGTATTTGGAAGGTATAGATTAAGTAACAGGTGAATGTTCTTGAGGAGACAATTGGAAAACTAGAGGTTGCAGGAAAAGAATCAGGCACTAATGTGAACACACAAACAACTAGAATAGGTGCATGAGATGTGCCATGTCCAGTGCCAGGAAGATATGCAAAAGAGAACGGGGAAAAGGAAGAAATTGAAGAGTTTAAGGTGGGGATTTTTCCAGTATTGCTTGGTAAAGGAATGCAAACCTTCAGCCATAAAATCAGAAGCCCACTCCCAGTTGAAGAATTCCCTGCTGTAGGTGGCCAAGATACAGTGACTTTTTTCCCACTTTTTTGAGAAGTGATTGAATTCTGAAGGCGCTATGGTACAGTATTTTTATGCCTTTATAGTAGTGTTTCAAAGCAGGAACATCATGAAAACCATTCTGTCCCATTTTCAATTTCTTCATTCACCAAACATATGAGTTCTTTCCATAACATTACTTTGTTGTTTTGAGTAAAAATAGAAACACACTTAAGTCTCATGTTCAGGGTCACATTGAAATCTCTAGATCCCCTCAGTTGTGTTCTATTCAATAATGACCATCTGTATAAAGAAAGTTGTACACTAACATCAACCAGCATGATCAGATCATTAAGGACAGAAGAAAAGAAAGTTTACTGAAAATGAAATTTGAAAGAAACCAATCTAACCATACCTTTCCACGCCTTCAAATAAAACTAGGGTTGGCACATACTACGGCAATACAGATGTGCCCCACTTCACCTTACAGAAATGTAAGAGTAAGCACAGCTAACCTAAAAAATCATAAGCAAGCACTGTGCTGAGAATGCAAGGAGGAGAAGAAGACAGGAATTATTTTTACATCCAATTCAATGAACTGCCTTTTGCCTCTGTAACTGAAACAGGTCGTTTATTTTCCCTATATGCATCAATGAATCCTATACCTGCTGCGTTTATTACCAGGATAATACCAAAAAGTTTCATAAGCCAAAATAAATAAGTAAAATCAATTGTATCTCACTTTCACATAGAAACATAAACTTCATGCTACAATTTGTCTTATTGTTTAGAGTTACTGAAATCTTTTTTCCAAATAAAGAAAAAAAAAAAACTTGTACACAACAAAACAATACCCATGGAGAAATGTTTCCTGGATTAGCTAATTTGGTCTGTTCCCTGTGGAAAGCTGTGAAGCCACCAGCTACCACATAGCTTGGGCCCTGGAGGATCTAAATTAAACATTTGCATTAATATTACCAGTAAGTTTATTTAAAATGTAGATTCCTGAGCTTAACTACAACAATTATAATTAAGCAGCTTTGAAAAGAGGCCCAGAATTCTGCCAGTTTTTTTTTTTAGCTGGTATCACAGGTAACATGGGCAGGTAGTCTGGAATATTTCTCACAAGATTCTGTTTAAGAAGAAACAGACCCATAAGCCCTCTCTTTTCTATGAGCTTAGAATCCCAATCAGTGCTAGCTCAACTGTAGAACTGATCTGATTTGCATGAGTCTGGTTAGTATGGAGCGCCAGTATGACACTGATCTAGCTCCTTAATCAGAGGGACTGATTAGAGCCATCAGGATTTCCAGGGATAAAGTTCACTGATATCTATTACGAGAGAATCTTTAATAATTGATTCAAGAGCACCATATGTTTAAGGAAATTCTTCACAAATGTCTATCTACTCCTTTTTTCCAAAAGGAGCTGAGTCTCACCTTTTTGTAGTCATTATTGTGAATGACCATTTTCCCTTGCCTTCAACTTCAGAATCCGTTTAAACCAGGAGAAAGAATAGTTTGGACAAAACAGGAGCTTGTGAGGTTTTTTTTATTTAACTGGAAGAGTAGGTGGTCAATATGTTTACCTGATTGTATAGCAGCCAATCAGACACCAAGGTCTTTTAAAAAATCACATAGAGTGTCCCAAGCCAGGAAGACAGAAAAGATATGTCAACATTTTTGTTAAAAATACAATCAAATTTGCTTACTTGCAATTCCTTAAAGTACTGCTTAGCAGTTATTCCCTTAATTTAGAGAACATTGCAAGTAACAGATCCTAATTATTATTCAATCATAAGACTTTGCCACTTTCATTTAATATGTGAATCATACACATTTGCTCTCACACAAAGTCAATCAGAAGGGAAAAACATGAAATAGATTTAATTTAACATCTACTTGCCAACACGGAATTCCCCTGTCTGCTGAGCATCACACACCATGCTCATGCCAAAGAATTAATTACATGAACACAGACACACTCACAAAAAAAACATACACACACACACACATATATATCTTTTTGTCTCTCCAGAACTTTCGATGACTTTGCAAAACCAGTCAACATTGCAGCACAAAGACACCCAGAGTCACGCTGGGATGCTGTGGCAGAATCACATGACCCCACGGGATTCATTCCATCCTGAAAATTCCCAAACAGCAAACAACAGAGGTAAATGGAATCAAATATCAGAGCCAGTCTGAGAGAGACCTGAAACTCAGTCTTCACAAAATCTCTAGGGAAAGTTGCCTGCTGTGGCAAGGGATAAAGGAAACAGAAAATGACAGCAAGATTTCAAACAACAATTCAGGCTTTGGTCTTCTCTGGCCTCTTTGTTGTCCTGGAGGCAGCAACGATAGCATGCAGAAATGAAGAAGGTGAAGCCGTGGATTGGTAGGTACATGGAATGGAAGGATTGGTGTATGCAAACAGAAAGCCAGAGGACAGCAGCAGACTGGCTGGCTGTGAGGTCCCTCACAAGAACTTTCACTTTGCTTCATCCCTTTAAAAAACTGAAAGCATGCCAGTGGGCTATGTGCTCAGACAGGTGGGTTTCTGAATGGGAATGTTTGCCACAGAGGAGGGCTGAGCAGCTCCTCGGGACATGATACTGTCCTCAGCAGGGGACAGCTGGTAGCCACAGAAGTGGGGATGAGCTCACCACTTTGGTCTGGTGGCAATGTTCTTTAATTACATGTGGCTTTTCTAACAGAACTTTTCAGCACATTTTTCAAGACTGAGGAGGGAGAGAAGGCAAGTGACTTTTTTCTGTAACTGGAGAACGCTTTTTCCACGAGGACAAGGGGGACGTGATCCCATGCAGCACTGTTTGGTTAACCTTCGTTTTTCAGGTAGCACAAGCAGAGGTTGGAATAGGTAGAAAGTCACTGGCCTCTTCTATCAAAGAAACTAAGTACAATGCTACATGAAAGTTAGAGATTTTCCTAAAGCTCTGATTCCTTTTTCACTCTTCAATTAGGGTGCTCAGGTTTGCCATTATAATTAACACCAAGCTTTGTATAAACTTCAGGCTAAAGAACACAGGTAATTCACTGAGTCAGTCTTCAGAGTTTCTAGCAGACCTTGTCCTGAGTTTTGAGGATCCAAATAAAACACACACACACACACACACACACACACACACACACACTATAGTCAAGGAGCTCCCAGATATATGATGAGGCCATGAGGAGGACATTGAGAAGCATAGATCCAAAAAACCTTCTTTAAAGATAGTGTTTTGAGCTAAGTTTTAAGAAAAATAATAAAATAGCTATGAAAAAGGAAATGCAAGGGCATCTCGGACTGATCAAGGAGATCTGCAGTTGTGCAGGGGCCAGGAACAACATGGAAAATTTGGACAGGCGAGGAGTACTTTGGTATTGTAGGAGCTTCCAAGGTACCTAGGGAAATAACAGGAGGTGAGGCTAGAAAAGTAGCTGAGCACCAGGAGGTGAGGTGAAGACTTGAACTTGACTTCGAAAGGGAGCTACTGAAGGGTCTCAAGTGAGAATCAAGTAAGGTCAGATTTGCATCTTAGGAAGCCCATGATGTGCACGTAAAAGGATGGATTGAAGGGGACCCACTTGGAGCCAGGGACAGCAATCAGACTTCTGCAGTACTACAAGTGAGAAGGTACACAGACCTGAGCTAGAGGGGTAGCAGTGGAAACAGAAAGAAAGGAATACTGTGAGAACACCTCACAGTGCGTAGACTGCTAAGAGTAAAGGGAAGTTAAGGAAAACTGCTAGGCTTCTGAGGCTGTATGAATGTTTTCTAATAGCATGGGATGAGCTGATGTGGAGGAAAATACTATAAAATTGTGGACTTAAAGGTTTCAGAAACAAATTTTTGTTTAGGTTTATCTGGATCTACACATTGCAGTCTGGGCTAGAAATAGCATGAAATTGTAGATAGTCATACAGGAAACATATTTAACATTTCAATTAATGTTATCAATTAATGAGCAGTGGCACATTGCAGTCCACAAATGCTGCAGTGGTGTGTGTGGAGGACAACCAGAATGAATGCCCTGAAAGAAGCCCATTTGTCTCCATTTTGGCTAAGACTTGTTCTAATTCCATATACAAAGGACAAAGCTGGCTAGGATAATACTCTATCCCCTCAATTGACTTTAAGCAATATAAATGGGTCTGGCTTATGTGCTCATGTGTATGTAGCCTCTGAAGGAATGCAACAGGTCCCTGTGGCCCTATTACTGAGCACAAGCCAGCCAAGAGATGCTGCACTGTTAGCTGGGACTGAACCTCAAATCCCAGAGCAGAAGGGCCAGTCGTCAAAACGAGGCCACTGACCAAAAAAACACAAGATACTTCCTCTATCTGTGTTATGCAGATTGCTCCAAACTTAGAGGCTACCTGTTACCAGAATCCCATACTCCTGCACATCTTTCTCTACACTATGTGGAGGTGCTACTGTGACTCCTACCTAGCCCAGCTCACAGCACTCACATACTTCACAGAATTCTCACAGGCACTCAACCCTGAGCCACTGCTCTCTTCACAAATTAACAAAACCCAGGTTCAGCCCTTGGACATGGCCTTCATTCCATCTGGCCACTGTTCTGAAAGGACTTAGGACCCCTTACCTCTCCAAAGCTACAGATATGTCTTTGTGTCTTTATTCTCTCCATGGGTTGCACTAGAAGTGGAAGATTGGAATTCACTTAACTAGAATTTCATTAACTTTTCTCTACACTGATGGACCACCAAATTGTGACTAATGTAAAATATACTTTTGCCACAGCTGAATATCCAGCAGGAAACATAAGCAACTTGCTACTTAGTTGCTACCATTCACTAAGCGAGTCAAAAAGGAGAGGCTGTCAAGCTGGGACAAAGCCTGTTTCTTCCTCATGTCAGAGCTTAGCCCTGTGAGTTACAAAATGTAAGCAGAGAAGGAAAGTCCACTTGAATAGAAGTTTTTGCTCCCACAAGAACAAGAGTGAGTGCACTTCTTGGGGGAAGAGCATTATTAGGTAACAGTGTGAGTGTTACAATGTTCAGTTCACTGTGAGTGCTTAAGGGCTAGTTATGGGGGTTCTTGCTACTAGAAAATGTTTGGCCAGACAAGCAATTATCAGCTGGGAGTGATTTTAACCTCAGGGTACTTGTGAAAAAGCCTAGAGACATTTTTGATTGTAACACCTTGGGAATGCCACTGACATCTAATAGAGGCCAAAGTTCCTATGATACGCAGAACAGCTTCCACAAGAATGAATGGCCTATCTCAACAGATGGGTGGAGCATATTGAGAAGCTCTGGGATAAGTGATCTAAGACCACCTGAATACTCTGTGAGCCCACCCACCTGTGCTTCCTGTGAGACATCCAAAGGAGAAACAATAGAAAAGAAAACAAAGGGTCTATGTAGTTAGTTGGTCTTGGATCCAAATCCTCATTGCATTCTGATAAGGAACATGCTTAGACCAGCCAGAAGGTTAAGAGAGCCCCCAGCTCCCTGTACTCTACACACAAATTTTATGCCCAGTTAGCCACTGCAAAGAGATGAAAATGCCAAGCATTTATGGCAGAAGAGAATGAAAGATTTCTCCAGTTCAGGTCTCAGGCTTGGCCTTCTCCCCCTTGCAGCCATAAGGACTACAGAAACACTACATGAGGACTTCCACCTCATGGACGTCAGGCACCAGGCTAGCTAATGTCTTAAACCATTTCTTGTCAGAGTCATATTTTGTTTCCTGGGGAGGAGCAAGAAAAGCGAATACAAAGAGACAGAAATCTTGAGCAAATCCCCTTCCTTAACCGTCTATTGTCAACAAAAATGAAAGATATACTTCAGTGCTTGCCATGGGGACAGCCTCCAGGGAAACAGTTGATAAATGATCGTAATTCACACTTACTTACTTTTTCAGGTTTATTTTCTACAAGTTACCTAAAAGGCAGGATAAGGATAGTAGAGAGACCGGACTAGAATACCTTTACTTAGACTCCACAATGAGAAACTGGAGGAGGAGTGGACAACTAATCAATGCCACCGAGAGTGCCTTGGGGAGGACTTTACAACAGCTCTATGAAGCCTGTGCTTCCCAGGTAGGTTACACTTCACTATTCGAGTTGTAGAAATGTGCATAAAACAGAATCTAACCATCCAGAAAGCAATTTTGGAAGACCTTTTCCTACTCACCCACCCAATATTCTCCCCCAGCCCCATCCCAGAAACTCGCAGCAAATAAGCTTACAACTAGCCCAGGACAACAAACTGAATCAACACAGGTAAGACCTTTGGAAACATGGCATCATATTCTGCAATATTGCAAGACTGTTGGTTCACTCGACAACAGCCTCACCTCCAGTGAGGTCACTGGGCAATGTACAAACTACTTCGCATCAAAGTCCTCTGGCTGCCAAAACCTCTGGCAATTCACTTAGTATTTGCTAGCTCATCCATCAGCTAGAAATAGGGAGAAACGACCTTCCCTCCTAAAAGGCAGGGTAGAACTGAGGTCAGGATGCCGTGAGTCATGGGATGTTTATGTCATGGTGTTTGTGAGTAGTGTAAATTCAAGTGGAGTTCCAGTGGGTCTTCCTTGAACTCATTTTCAAAATGGTAAATTGGTACCTAAGGCTGCAGTTTCCAGGACCTAGAACTAACTTGTCTGAATGAAGCTTAACCTGGCTATCCAGACTCTTCAGGCAGTGCACTAACCAACCAGAGACAAAGGTTGAGCAGACCTACTGGCTCAACACGGGCAGCCTCCCAACGCTGCAGGCTCCATCTGTTGAACAGTGACTGCTTTCCAACCTGGGGTAATGAGCAAAATCAAGCAATAATTAACATCCAGTTACACTCATCCATGTGATTCCTAACAATAATTTACAGAGGAGCAAATGTATAAAATGATGCTGTCCCCATAAAGTGCTGGGCTTTCACATATGACAAATAATTGAATGTTCACTCCAAGACCGTTTTAGCCTCCAGCGCTGCTGCATATGTGTATCTGAATATTTACTCAAAATGAGCAGGAAGCTGTCTCTGTGTGTGCTAATGCTCATTTTATTCACCTGCCAGTAAGAGCGCCCTTCAGAGTGAAATTACAAAGTTAAAATGACTTTGTAAACTGTTTGAAGGCATGTGATATGCCAAAGTATTGTTTGAGGTGCTTTTAAAAATTATTTAATCTCAACAGAATAACCCTGTTTTGAATACGCAGACCATTATGAAAACTGCCTGCAGCTGCTTCTGTTTTCCAGCTCTAGGAACTCAGACCAGAAGCATAAACCATTAGAGAGAAAATAAATGCCTAAAATGTTGCTTTCTCTACTGCAGAACTGCTAGGGCACCAAGGAAAAAAAGTAACGTTGTCAAGGCTGTGTCATTCACCTGAGTTGATGCACATTGTTGGTGGGTCGGCAGAAACCAGTAATTATCTTAGGAGGTGCAAACGTAGACCTGGAGCCTAGGAGAGAGAAACAGCAAACTGCTTTCCAAAATTTAAACAAACAAAATTTAAAAAGGTGGAAAAGGCAGAAAATTAAAAACTGTGAAGAACAGAGAAAAATTAGAAGACTGAGTTAGGGACATTATGATGTAAAATTACTCAGTATTTATTTTATTTTATCTCTTATTTACTTATTTAGTGCGGGGTCTTGCTAAGCACTCAGTTCAGACTCAGTAGCAATCCTCCTGTCTCAGCCTCCCCAGTGCTGGGATTACAGGAATGAGTCAACAGGCCCAGTTTCGGGGGCCAGCATGGCATGTGGTACTGGGGATAGAACCCTGGTCTTTGCACTCGCCTGGCAGGCATTTAGACTGCTGAGTGATCTCCCCAATCCCTACTCAAGTGTTTCATTTTTTTCTTTTCTTTTTTTTTCCTTTCTTTCTATTATTATTATTTTTTTTTATTTTTTTTTATTTTTTTGGTACAGGGTCTCACTATGCTGCTTAGACTCCTAGAGATTCTCCTGTTTTCAACCTCCCCAGCAGCTGGGATTACAGGCATGCGCCACCACTCTGGGACTCCACTGCTAGCTTAGAGCGCCTCAGGGGCGAAGCCAGCATGGCACGTGGTACTGGGGATCTTACCCAAGTCCCTGCACTTGCCTAAGCAGGAGCTTAGTCCGCTGAGCTATCTCACCGGCCCTTACTCAAGTGTTTCTTACCTTAAAAAGAACAACAACCAAAAAAAAAAAAAAAAATTAAAAGAAAAAAACAAAAACCTGTTCATGCAATCCTTTGACCATTTGGTTCAGGGAAGAAAATGACAGAAAAAGACCTGGTTTCTATGTGGGACATCTAGGTGAGACTGAGTGTTCTTAGGACTGGAACTCTTGTGTCATAAGACTCATGGCCATGAAAACATAACTCTCCCAGTTCCTGGCCTGGAATTGAATTTATAAAAGTAGAATGCAAGGTCAGACTAACTAATTTAGAATTTCAAATGTCAAGGTTACAAAAGTGAGTAGCTAGGTTACATCGCACTTGCTCCCCTTCCTTTGCTTTTCCAAGTAAGAACCCCCCATGCAACAAAGTAACACTGATCAAACTATGCGGAAGTTGCCTATGTTTCCTGATGTATTTCCTGTTAGACTAGGTTTAGAGATGTGTCCATGTTTTTCCTACATTCTATAGTCAAAACATTATTTGAAACATGTGTTAAAGAAATACAACTATCCAAAGAAACACCTGTGTCTGCCTATTTTAAGTCAGTAATCACTTTCCCTTATCAATAAATAGTCTCTTTTCTTTAATTTAATTTTGGCTGCTTCACTCCAGGTTAAAAATTTTAAAAATTCACCTATTATAAGAATAAATTTCTTCATCAAATCTTCCCAAAGTCTCTCTACTTTGTACCCCCAAAACACACAAATAATCTCACTACCACCTTCAATGTCACTTCACAGAATAACTGTCAAAGTGCTCCAGGGAAGGATGGTCAAAATGCTACTCTGTATGAAAAAGGATGATAAGAAAACAGCAAACTTTTCTGTCTGTGCCTGAGCACAGTGGCCAAGAACGCTGCACAGACTAGGTTGTGCATTTTTAAAATGCTCTTAGATAATGTCAAATAACTGCAAGAAAGTCATAACTGGCCGTCATCCTAGGGAAAAGGGGTTTTGTTTTGTTTTTAAGAAGATGGGTATCTTTTCCTGTTTTCATTATGTTACTGAGGTTTTTTTTTGTTATTATCAACGTTATTGGCTTCAGTAAAATTCAGTACATTATGACATCAATGAAATGGAACCACCTAGAACAAATACAAACACTTTTCCAAAACACACTAGCAAATTAATAGTCTTCTTTTAACTCAGGCATTTAGCCTTAGCAGAGGAAATCCAATATCACACAGTAAATTTCACCACTTTCTCTAAATAGAAAATATCAATTTAAAAAGGTAAATTGACACTGAGGAATGGATTGAAGCAAAAGCCCTCCCATATCAGGGAGGAAGGGGGACAGATAATGAGGAATCCTGATTAAATTAAAAGCCAAGAGCTGGCAGTGGAGCCCAAAGTGGGCAGAGGAAACCAGATGCCGACAGCCCACTCTGCGCTGTGCCTACGTTAATGGAAACGACCCAAGTGTAATGCTTGGCTGGTTGTTGCCATCCCATTTTTCTGAACAAATAATTCCATGCTCTTTTATCCTAGGCTGGTTGCTTAACCATAAATTGTATTTCAAAGCAAACAAGAGAAATAGTAATATTACTCTCACATAGAAAATACATAGTCTTTCTGTCATGTGAAGCAAAAGCACACATGGCTGAGAATGGTCTTCCTCCCCAGCCCACCTTGGTCTTGTGGAACAGGATTTGTGCTGGTGAGGAAGCTTCCCATTAGGAGAATGGGCATCTTTGCATGGGTAGTAATGAAAGCGCTGTAGTGTAGGCTGGGTGGCTGGTAGAAATATTGTCTTTCAAGTAGATCTGTGCTATGCTAACCCTAGTATATTCCTGCAGAGTAACGACACAGCCTATCTACTCTACAATGATGGAGGCCCTAAATCTGTGGGCTACAGCAGAAACTTTGGACACACTAAAGGTAGGATGATGGCTCTTTCCTGTTGGAAGTCAATAATCTAATCTTGAGTATCCTCATATTCCACACTAAAAAGATAGCTTTTGTTTTTAAGGGTTGCATGTTAGCTTATTGAAATGTCTGATTTCTACACTAGTTTATAAAATAATTACATAATTTAATTTGGCAATACACTGCTCAGAAATCCTATATTTTTTATATTTTTACATGTGTTTTAGAGAAAAAAATCCAGGTCTTGTCCACTGAGAATACCAGATCATTTATATCTATACATGTATAAACACACACAAATATAGGTAACTGTACAATATACCAGCAATTCTATATTACATATATATGTATATGTATATGTATACATGAAAAATATGCATATATACATTTTTAGCTAGATTTATTGAGCTAAAAAATACATCAAGTAAAATTCACTCAGTTCCATTTCAAATAAATATTTCTGAAAAGTATTTGAAAATATTTGTTCATATGATAATAATCTGTGTTATAGATTTATTCCCATATTACTGTATGTAGCAATTTTGTTAGAGTAATTTTTAGTTATTCTTCTATTTATAAACTATGTGTATACATATATGTATACAGAAAAACTCAAAGTTCAGGTAAGCAAAAAAATCTGTATTTTTAATACTTGTTTGATAAGCATGCTTAATCCCTTCTACTTTAAAAAATACTTATTTTAGAGCATTTTATAGGACTAGTATAGTGATTGCTTTTCAACTTAGTATGCCACGAGCAGATTTTTAGAGCAGCAGAAGTTCTTTCTGAAGGTCTGAGCTGAAATGCTTGAGAGACAAGCAGGGAACACCAACAAGCAGATAGGCTACACTGCAGGTAACTGGAGGCCCATACGGGGTCAGAAAGGGGCAGTTACTTTGCACTTTGCTTTATACATATATAATTTTTCAGGAGATGCTGAACACTAGTGTTTGTGGAAAATCTCTGAAGTGTTTGAATGTTCACCATAAATTCAAAGTTCTGAAGGCATCCTGCAAGCCTTGTAAAGTATATCTGTGTGCTGAGTTTGGCCCTCAAGTTGCCAATCTGTAGGCTCTGACTGAGAAGATAATTTAGAATGGCTGTTGAAGGTCATAAGCATTGAAAGCTTTTGCTTTAGTCAAGTTGTCCTCCTAATGGCCCTATTTACACAGAACCCAACAATTTCTATAATATACCACATTCTCCAACCTCTCCTCCAGCAACCTCTGTCCACCGCTCCTACTCTGCCCTGTTATTGCTGCAAAGCTTTAAGAAAAATGAAATGGGGTTTGATGTCAAGTTCGGGCGTTCTCTTTGCCAACAGCTACCCTAGGTCTGAGACTTCATACCAGGAAGTCAGAGTTTTATCACAACAGCACATTCATCTGGGCAGAGGGGAGCACCTGAAGGTCATCCAGCTCTGTTAGGCAACAGAACTTTCAACAATTTCCTTTCTGACGTGGGTATTGATTCTATCTGTACCAAAAGAGCAATAGTGTGCTTTAGGGGGAAAAATAACTAGCAGGCCACTTGGCTTCCCCTCTAACAAGAAGGCAAACATGAGTGAATTTTGTATTTGCATGTTCTTAGGCAAACTGGAAAGTCTAGCTGCCACACCAGACTTATCCCGATACAGTTACAGTCAGAAACGCCCATTGGACAAGGGTATTTCTGCCAGGTCACAAGATGATGAAAGTCTTTGTCTTTTTTTCTCTCGGGCTTTCATGGTAGTAAGCTCAAGAGACTTGTCTAAACCTAATTAACAAGGATACTTTAGCATGGCTTCCTTTTTTCTCTCTGTCTTTTTTCAGGCCTGTAGAATTTGGTGTTCCTTGTTTAATAAATGAGTATCAATTTCCCAAACCAAAGTACTATAGGTACATTTCTTTATTTGACAGTCTCTCTTTTAACTGTTTTTTTTTTAAATTAGGCTTTTGAAAAAAATAGCATGGCTATTTAGCAATGAAGACACTGTCTGAAGCATGCCAGATGACTGTATAGCATAACAAAGTCAAATTCCAATTTCACAAATTCACATTCTGCAAAAACAGAAGCTTCCTTGTAGCTTCAACATAAAGTTCCTCTTCGCGCTTCTCGGCATGGCTGCCCTGGCTCCCCCTTTTGTGGTTGTCTTAGTATCAGTAATGGGATATCGTGATGTCCGCATGTGTTTGAAATTTTTGCAAAGTGGCGCTCAATCATTATGATAATCAGCCTCCAAAATTGCACTAAAGCATAAACAGGCTTAAATGTTGTAGCTCTGAGCTCCTATTTTAAAAGATGCTTTGGGGCTGGAGAGATGGCTTAGTGGTCTAAAGCACCTACTTAGAACAAGCTTAGCAAAGCATCAGGGACCGCGGTTCAATCCCCCAGCACCACATGCCAGCCAGCCCCGCCCCCTGGTGGGCTGAGCTGGCCACACACACACACACCACACACACTCACTCTCTCTCTCTCTCTCTCTCTCTCTCTCTCTCTCTCTGTCTCTCTCTCTCTCTCAAATAAATAAAAAAATAAAATAAAATAAAAAAATAAAAGATGCTTTGTTCTTCTATTTCACCTGTGCTAACCGTGTCTTTGGTAGGCGCACTGCTGTGGAACAGAGTCCAGGGATTCTGGGTGATTCATTCTGTTCCCCGATTTCCTCCAATTGCTGAAGAAGGCTATGATTATCCAGCCACAGGGAGACGGAATGGACAGAGTGGCATCTGTGTAACTTTCAAATACAACCAGTATGAAACAATAGGTAACATGGGAGGGCATGAAAAGGACATAGCAATGTTGAGAAAGGGGCTGGGAAATGTATTAATGAATGTGTCATTTCATTTGTTTATTTGTAGACCCTCTGCTAGCTAGATTCTAGGAAGTTGGGGGCATTGGTTGTTTGGTACGGGGGATCGAACTCAGGATCTTACACTTGTTAGGCAAGAGTTATGCCACTGAGCTATCTCCCCAGCCCTGGTACCTAGATTTTAATACTGACTCTCCCTTGGCAAACTTACTTACTGAGCCTGGGTTCCTCCTGATCCAATGGCTACATTATAGAAATTGATCAGGCAGAAGCAGTAACTGCAAAAGAATTCAAGAAACAGGCCAGTAACAAAAATTAGTGAAACAGAGAAATCTTACATGGCACTGGGGACAATAATAAACTAGGGTATTGACTTTCTCTGGATGCTTTAAAAGGCCTCAGGGGAGTGTAGTGTGTTATGGCTCTACAGAAATACATACCTACTGATTACAGATCTCCCCATTTTTCATGAGGAACCAGAAACCTAGGGGGTGTGTATGTGAGAGTAAAATTCTGATATTTTAAATACAGGCTCAATTTTTTTTTTTAATTTCTGTAGACCAAATGTTGCCTATATGCTGCCAACATGACACTTCTGAGAGAGATACATTTCTTTTAAGATCTTAAGCTCAAATATACAAAAATACTTATATTTGGGAAACCATGAGTGGGAGGAAGAAAAGTAGGAATATTGTTTTACCAATCTTTTTTGCACCAAAAAAGTTGCTAAACAGTGGTCAAAACTAACTTTCCTCCAGCTATAAGAGGCTTATAAAATGTTTCTCATAAAATCTCCAACTTATGACAAGGGTCACAAGCCTGTCACCTGAGTCAAGCCCTATTGAGTTCATGTAACAAGCAGAGAACGAACAGCAGAGATAAGGTGTGTGTGTTGATGAGTTGATTATTTTTGAAACTAGATGATCTGTACAAGAAGTTCTCTACTTTTATATATGTACTTACAGAATAAAAAAAACATGTGGCCTCCAGGATCACATTGTTTGAGTTTGAATGTTAACTCCACCAGTTATAAGTTTTACAACCAAGAGCATGTGGCATAAAGTCTTAGTTAATTCATCTGTAAAATAAGGTTAATGATACAATAGAACTTGCCTAATAAATGGCTATGAGGATTAAACAAATAAAGACTGTAAAACTCACGGAACAATGTCTGAAACATAGAAATGATTCAATAGGCATCAATTAAGCATTTTGGTGTCAAATAGCTTAACCAAAAGCCATAGCTTTTTAAAAAATGGAAGGCCTTTACTTGATAGTGGGTTTTTGTTTGTTTGGTTGGTTGGTTGGTTTTGGGGTGTTTTTGTTTTTTTGGGTTTTTTTGCAGAACTAGGGATTGAACTCAGGCCCTTGTGCTTACCCGGCAAGCACTTATTCTATGGAGCCATCTCCCTGGCCCCTGATCGTGTTTTGTTTTATCTGTAAGATGTATAATATCAATAAGCATTTTCATTTGTGTCTAAATTCTCAACTTTACTGTTTATTGATTCAGATTCTCAGCTCTTGGTCTGCAACCCAAATATCTACAGCTGTTCTATCCCAGCCACCTTTCACCAGGAGCTCGTTCACATGCCCCAGCTGTGCACCAGGTTCCGCCCATCTAAGATCCCAGTCCGGTACCTCACCACACTTCAGTCAGCCCAGGGACAAACCTTCCTCCATTTTGCAAAATCTGATTCATTTCTTGACGGTATGAAAAACCATCATAAAACAATAGGCTCTATACTGCTGTTAGATTCCCTAAGAATTACGTAGAAAATTATTGTTCAAGAGAAACAATGTAGAAAAGAAGGGAGGAAAGAGGGGGGAAATGGGAAAAGGAAAA
This sequence comes from Octodon degus, assembly GCF_000260255.1. Taxonomy (NCBI): domain Eukaryota; kingdom Metazoa; phylum Chordata; class Mammalia; order Rodentia; family Octodontidae; genus Octodon; species Octodon degus. The sequence continues at coordinate 5,520,092 of NW_004524685.1, read as the reverse complement.
TCAGGAGGAAAAGCAGGGATCAGTTCATCTGCCGCTCCACTTGGATAACAGGTTTGCTAATCCATCAAAGAGCTATCTCACAAAAAAATGCCATGGACTACTCAGTCTTCAGCTTCTGCTGGACACGGGGGGCCAGATGGCCACCTCTTCTTCTACCCCTCAAGCAGCTATTTTGAGCCTTGTCAAGTCCTTTATACAGCTCTTACCTTCACAGACAGATAAAGCAAAGGTCACTGAGGAGACCCCACACCAAACTGCACACCTTTCCGACATTGTCATCTGTCTTCACTACTTTTTTCTGGCTGCCCCTCCATCCCAACAGGGGCAACACACCCTCTGCCCTGTAGAACCCACTCTACCCTCAAACTACTGTGATGGGTCTGCTTGATCCTCTCTGCCTGTTTTCCTTTGAGTTTCCCATCCTACACATTCCTTCCTCATAATCCTGAAAACCCTCCCTCAAGTCTAAATTACCTATAACTCGATGTTTCCTTTTTTTTTTAACCTCAGAGTACTTTTTGAAAACCTCATCAAGGTCTTCATTTGCTTGGTACTCCTCCACTGGAGACTGGCTTCCATCTATAAAGACCAGCCCTCCCCATCACCAATAGTTGCTTTAGGTGACCTCACTGTCCTCATTTATTTGCTTTCTTCTTCCTTGCATATAATTTGCCGAATGCCTACTATTTGCCAAGCCCTATTTCAGTCACTAGAAATGCAAAAGTTAACAGGATAGAGACAGTCAACTATGTCATTTGTTACTGCTATGCTTGTGACGTCCACCTATAGGGAGTAAGTGGTGATTTCCATTCCTGAGGATATGTTCAGGGACTTCGCTAAGTATAAGTACAAATCTCACTCTCTTTTTCCTTCCACGCCTTAGATATCTTTGCAGCCTGGATAGCTCAACAGTTGAAAACACACTTTCTAACAGAAACTTGGCAGCGAAAGAGACAAGAGCTTCCTTCAAACTGCTCCCTTCCTTACCACGTCTACAATATCAAAGCCATTAAGGTATCTCGACAGTCTTACTTCAGCTCTTACCAGGACCATGCGAAATGGGGTATTTCGCAAAAAGGCACGAAAGATCACTGGACATGCATTGGAGACCTAAATCGGAGCCCACACCAAGCCTTCAGAAGTGGGGGATTTATTTGTACCCAGAACAGGAATATTTATCAAGCATTTCAAAAATTAGTTTTGTATTATGAGGACTGTAACTAAAGTTGGTGAAAGGATGCATGTGCTATCAATGAAACATTTATATTGGGTCTAATATCATTAGAGACATTCTTTTTGTATGAAAAACTTCTATATACACTCAACATACCACTAACTAAAGCAGCTTTTCCTTATTTACCATTTTATGTTCTAATTAGCGAAAATGCCTCTACTTTGAAATTACGTGTTATGAACATAACCATTATATGAGCACAAAGGTAATAAGAGAAAAAATGTCTTTTTCAGACTAGTCAACTCCAGTTGTTCCTAAATTGACTGTCCATTTGGTACATTAACTTTCTTTTTTTTTTTCACAAAGATATTCCTAATTCTTTTCCCTATCCTTTTCTGAAGAAAAAAACCAGCACTCTCCCTGTACTTCTGACCTATTTGGTCACATTACTCTTACAGTACTTTTTCACTGGCTTATAGTTCAGTCTTGTTATTCTCACAGGTACCACTTACTAATTGTATACTACTAGACCACTCTTGAATTCTCTGACCCCTGTTTTTTATTTCCTTTTCTTTTCTTTCTTTCTTTCTTTTTTTTTTTTGTATTTTAGGGAAGGGTCTACAGGGTGTTCAAGGTCTCACTACTAGATGGAACTTGTAGTGATCTACCTGTTTACAGCCTCCCAAAAGCTGGGATTACAGGCGTGTGCCACCACCATGCTTAGTCTCAATTGCCATCTCAGCACACCATGGAGAGCAGGGCCAGCACGGCAGCCCTGGGGATCGAACTCCAAGCCCCTGCGCCTACTTGCAGGCACTTTAATCCACTGAATTATTTGGCCAGCCCCACCCCTGTTTTTTTAAATCTATGATATGGTCAAGTAAATATCTAGATATGGTCAAGAACTAACACATATTATGAAACATGGTTAACATTAAAAGTCGGGATGAAATTTGAATTGAACCCTGCCCATTCAGCAAAAAGAGACAAAATCATGTTTCAAAAATGAGTAACATTTGTCCAAAAAATTTATAGTCAGATTAAGAGAAAAAAAATGTGTAACTAAACCTTTCAATCTGGAGGAAATAAAGAAATGTAAAGAAAGCAAACACAAATCTCACAATTTTAGTTTCAATGTTTTTTATGCTGGAGTTCTAATCACTAAACATAATTATTACATTAATGAAAAATGTATAAAAAATTAATTACATAATAAATTTGAGATATAGTTTCCAAATTCAAGATTACAATTTAACAAAAGCAAACACAATAATTAGAGGTACTATTTATTGAGCATTTACTATGCCAGAATATATTTAGCCCACACAACAATTCTGAGGCTTAAAGAACTTCAACAATTTGCTTAGTATTATAGAGGTCTGTTTTTCTTCTAAAGTGAGGCTTTTAACTTCTATTCCAAGAGAAAATAAAAAGAAATGAGGCCACAAGATAATAGCTATCTAGGATATTAATACCAAAAAAGTTCATGGCACCTAATGATTCAATTACAAGCAGAGAAAAAACTTTTCCTGTCAGAAATAAGTATAAGCAATAGGCATGTTGAATGCTATGTAGCTAACTTACATGATTGAAAATATAAAGGGACCCCCCTCAAAAAAATGTTTGGCTGCTCAGAAAATTTATAAATTAAAATAATCTTAATAAAACAAATTATTAGAGAAAAATCAAATGCAAGATGCTAACCTCTAAGATAAAGTAGCCCAAAACTTAATTCAAAGATATAGAGAAGAATGAATAGCAAGAGTGAGGGAACTGTGATGAGCTACAATTGCACAATAAATTGGAAAGTCCTTCCCCAGCTGGTAAGTGTAGATCTTCTAAAAAAAAGTGGCTGCATTCCAAATTCATCAAAAGAATGTGAAGACAAAGAAGACAATCAAAATCAGATTCCATAGAAGGCAGAGTGCAGACAGAAGAAAAGGAAGGCATTGGCCCAACGGGAAAAGTACAACAAGGGCTTGGTTCCTGCTGAAGGGGAGAGGGCAGGTGTTTAGCCCTCCTTTAGAGGAATTGAACAGTCCTCTTTATTCAGCGATACTAAATTCTGGAGCTAGAAAGAAAGACTACATCTTGGAGATTGTTGTTGTCTACAGAGCCACAATAAAATAAAGAGAATAATGTTACTTTCCTTTCTCAAGGGGTCATTTATGACATGGGTCATAAATGATTCTCAGAGTCTCACAGTGTTGGGTGTTTCACTCAGCTAGAATATGGATTATAGAAAAACACTTCCTCAAGTGGGTGCTCATGACTGTGACTCAGTGGTACTGATCCTTGTAGGGTGACGGTGAAGACTTCAGAGAATCATATCACTGAAAGAACGCTGAAGCACTTAAGAATATAGAAGATGTTTTTATTAATTGTTGTGGGTAAAAGAGAAAGATTTGGGGATATGTGAATGAATAAAAAATTCTAAACAATTGCTTAAAATCCTGGAATGAAAGACTTGTGTTTCAGATGAGAATATATTGGTACCAAACAGTGAAAGATTGTGTTTGGCTAGCAACTACTTTACGTGTTTATAAAGAAATGAAATTAAAAACAGAAATAGACTGATGGTCCTAATTATAGTATAGGATGAAAGGAATGCCATGATTCCTGCTCGACCATCACACCTCTCTAGACAAGCTCTTGTTCACTGTCTATTGGCATCAAGGAACCATTCCTCTGTAGCTCCACATGACTAGACCAAGAATGGGATTGTGACACCAAAGACAAGCCACAGGCCAAGCTAAAGGCAATCAGGGAACTTAAAGCAGGTGTACTGGACTGAGTCTGGTTTGATCACTTGATCTGGAAGATCATGTCTTGGCACCAACGTCACCATTTTCTGCTGTGTTTATGCTAAACCATAAAAATGCTGGACTTTAGAACCTGGTGAATGGTGCAGAAACACTTGAAGAAGCACAGAGAGAGTGTTAGTAATTCTCAGCCGTCCCAATTTTAGTTCCTCGTGGAACCCAGCCATTCTTCTTCATTCCGTGTTCTACAACATGCCCCTCTATCTCCCATCAAATGGCTTTTTCTTAGTTTAAGTTACCCCAAATAGGTTCTTGTTTCTCACAAGCAAACAATTCTTGTCTAAACCACATAGAAACAAGAATGTCATTTATTCATGTGGTGTCAAGTCATTTCATTTGAAGTTATAATTGAAATATGGGTCATAAATGATTCTCAGAGTCTCACAATGTTGGGTGTTTCACATCAGCATAGAGTATGGATTATAGAAAAAGTAAACCTGAGATTAGAAAATAGGATGGAAAAATACACTTTCACAGGACATTCAAGGAAGAATTTGGGGTAATGAAGGAAGAAGGATAGGACTGCAAATATTCAGACATTTAGTAGAGATCTCATTCAATTAAATTAACTCTTGATTGACTTTTGGCTTAATCTACTGGCAACTTCATCTCACAAGGAGTAGATGTAAGGACAGAGGAATTTCAACTCTGAGTCTGTCTTACAAACAAGGAAGATTTCTTTTGGGGGAGAGGGAATAAAAATAATGGTTCCTGAGGAGAAAATGATACCTGGATGATGATCTGGGGGAAAAAAGCTGAATATTGCCTACATTTAGAAGGTCTGAGATTGAATTACAAAGGAAAATATAGTTGAATGGCTCCTGAAGAAGTTAAAATTAAAATCTGATTCTGATTTCTCCACAAGTAAGAGAGAAAGGCTCTAGAAAATGCACTGTTGCTACACCGCCTGTTTTCCTGCAAGCTCAAAAATGACTGAAGTGTGTATAAGTTAGGGAGAAAATGGCCAATAAACAAAGAAGAATTAAAAAAGGCATGAAACTCTATACAGAGATACATGAAGGTTAAAATCTCAATAGCCATTGTTTACAAAACCTGCTGATGAATAATACAATACGTTGCATAGTTATCATTGGATCAGGAGCTAATTATAATTTGTAAATGGCAAAAATAAATCTTTGTCTCTTTTTTCTTCTCAGTGAAGATGAATAATTTCACAATAAGAAAGTAGAAAAAATAATTAAATGAAAATCTCTACAAAGTAATCTTGAGAGCCCAAAATTTCCTACAATGAGATTATGCTTACAGGTTCCATAAATGACAGTGAAAATTACTGAGAGAACAATGATCTTTGAAGAAATATATACCAGATAAATAAATGTCATTTTAATTTTTAAAATTAGATGGAAGATATAGCCTCAAATACATTCCCTAGCATGGGCCCTCAGTAGATCTTTGAAGGACTAGACTGAAAGTATTTAAAACAAAGAACTAGACAGTTTGCATATGTCAGCACAACCAAAACTGTCTATGAATCAAGCATCTATATCTCATTACCATTTCTGACAAGAGTTAAAAGACTAGAGGGTTCTAAAACAGTTGTAGGTATAACAGAAGTGGGCAACAGCAAAACAAGATCTTCCTGGATACCTTTATGGGCAACAGTATAATCTTGAATGAATGGGAGTACAGTTCAGTGAATTTGTGCATTATTTAAATGGTGGCATAGTAAATTTGTGACAATTTGGGAGGAACTTCTCAGTGTCACACTAAAGATATACCCACTTTTCTCCAACTGAGTGCATTAAACATACTCTGTGCCAGGCACAATAATGAGCAGAAGGAGCAATCAGTAATACAGTGTCTGCCCTTCTAAATCTTCCAGTGGACCTTTAATCCTCTTCCAAACACATTTCTGTAGTACTAGGGGTTAAACCCAGGAACTTCACACTGTGCTACATTCTCAGCCGATCTTATTTTTACTTTGACATGGGGTTTTGCTAAGTAGCTAAGTTACCAGGATAAACTCAAATTTGTGATCATCCTGCCTCCACCTCCCAGAGTTCTGAGATCATAGAAAAAAACAGGTTCAGATGATTGCTATATCTTGGTTCTTAAGTGTTCCTCAAATGTCCCTTTGGTAAAGGCTTGGTCCCAAGAGTGGCTCTACTGCAAGACTGTATAACATTTCAGAGATGGGGCATAATGGGACATCTTCAGGTCACTGGAGACATCCCCGTGATAGTGACTGCAGAATCTCAATCCATTCCTCCTCTTCTTGCTTCCTGGCCCTAAGGTGAGCAATTTTTCCTGCTACCTACTCCTGCCATCACATGGCACCTTGCCATAGGTCCAAAAGCAGCATAGGCCAATGTATTGTGGTCTGAAATTGGACTCTCTAGAATAAGGAGACAGAATAAGCTTGTTCTCCTTGTAAGTTGATTGTTCTGGGTATTTATTCTAGTTATGAAGAGTTAACATAATGACTTCAATAAGTATTTGAAAAATACATGTATTAAATCTGTGTATGACAAACAAGTAAGAGGACTAGCAGGAGTGGAAGATGATGAAATTGCCTTCCTAGGAAATCCTGAAGTGTATGTATAACAGGGTAAATCAAACAATATGAAATACAATAAAGATAGATGATTTGATCCAAAGCAAAACAATCATCATAACAGAAGTATGGGCTGAAGGGGAATATACTTTATCAGCAAACAATGCAGAAAATAATCCAGAGATTTTGGCAGAAAACTCAACACGATCATACAATGTAAGTGGCTAAAAAATATAAAATGAAAAAATAAAAAAGCTAATGTCATCTTGAGTTGTATGAACAGAACATATGTTGAAAAAAATAAGGAAACAGGCCTGCACTATCCTGTTAGTGGTCTATGCCTTTATGAAGAGTATAGAAAGAACAGGGAATGTGTAGAAGAAATTAACCAGAATGGAAACAGTTCCTGAGTTCCTGAGTAGAAGGAACAGTGGAAGGAAGTGAGAATGTCTACCTATGACCTGGCTCACTACGTCAGGTAGATGTCTCCACATATATAAAAGCCTGCTTTATGGAAGCATTTATAAGAAAAAAATGGAAACACTAGACCAGAATCAGCTCAAACTAAGTATAAATTGTGTTATATAAACCTTTTCCACAGCTACCAGTGTTACAATATCTACCCAGTCATTTCTCCAACTCTTTCCTATCCTCACAACCTTTCATCCAAAGTTCCTCTTCCTAGCTCTCACACTCACCGAAGTCAATCCTACCTCAGAGCACATGCTTAATCTTCCTATTGTCTGAAAACCTTTTCTTCCACATGTGCATATGTCTTACCCCCTTCTCATTATCATCATCTTCTGTTTTTAAATATTTTTTTCTAGATGATCTGGCTATTGATGAAAATGGGGTGGTAACAGCCTCCATTATTACTTTCTCAGAGTTTATCTTTTTATATCAAGTAAGGTTTGCCTCATAAAATTATGCCCAATATTCATATATATTTAGAACTGTTATGTCCTCTTGAATTGATCCCTTAACCATTATGTAGGGACCTCCTTTGTCTCTCTTTTGTCTCAGCTCTTGACTTAGTCTATCTTGTGTAGTGTAAGTGTAGGTATCTCTACTCACTTTTCCATTTGCATGGGATATCTTTTTTCATCCCTTCACTTTAAGTCTGTATGCCTTTATCAGTGAAGTGGCTTCCTGTAGGCAGGATACCAGTAAGTCTTGTTTCACACAGTTAATTCAGCCAGTCAGAATACTTTCACAGAAGATTTAATCTGCTTACATTCAAGGTTATTATTTATACCTAAGGAGACACTCTTATCCTTTTGCTAATTTTCTTGTTTTGAATCCTTTTCTTTCCATTTTTCCTTCTCTTATCTATCTGTGGTTTGGTGGCTTTCTACATTGATGAAGTTCAATTACTTTTGTCCCTCTCCTTTGTATATCTGCTTTTACAGTTGCATTTATACGTCTGTGCATTTCCACTACAGTAGCTACCTTCCTTTTGCTTTTGCATGTAAAGCTCTCTTAAGCATCTTTCATGAGGCTTGGCTGGTGGTGGTGAACTCCACCTGTCTATGCTTGTCTTGAAAAATCTCACCTTCCTGTTTTTCTGCCAATAGCTTTTCTGTTTATATTCTTCTTGACTGAATTTTTTTTCTTTCAGAATTTTAAATGTGTTTTCCCATTTCTATAAAGTTTTAAATGTGTTATCTCATTTCTATAAAGTTTTCTGCTAAAAATCATAGTCTTCTGTCTATTAAGTCATAGTCTTAATCTATGACTGTTTCCTTAAATGTTAGTTGGAAATTTTCTCAGCTCTTGACTTAGTCTATTTTGTGTAGTGTAAGTGTAGGTATCTCTACTTTTTTCTTTTACTTTTTTTTTTTGGTTTTAATTCTCTCCTTGTCTTGGTCTTTTGACAGTTTGAGTGCAATACGGACATTATTTAATCAGTTCTACTCGGGGATCTTTGATCCTGCCAGGCTTTAATGTCCATATCTTTTTTTTTTTTTTCTTTTTTTTTCAGAACCAGGGATTGAACTCAGGCCCTTGTGCTTGCCAGGCAAGCGCTTATTCTACTGAGCCATCTGCCTGGCCCCATATCTTTCTCAAAATTTGGGAAATTTTGGGCTATTATTACATTGAATAGATTTCATCTATTTTTCATTCTTCTCTTGTGAAATATCTATGACCTATTCATTTACCTTATGATGTTCCAAAGACCTTCTTTATTCTAGCTTTTTATTTCTTTTTAACTTTATATGATTGGGTTATTTCATCATATTTGTCCTCAAACTCAGAAGTTCCTTTGCTTGATGTAACTTGCTATTGAGGCTCTGAACTGTATGTTTATTTGATTTTTAAAAAAAATATTTATTTATTTTTTTGGTATGAGGTCTTGCTACACAGTTTGTACTCATAGTGATCCTCCTGTCTCAGCCTCCCCAGTGCTGGGATTACAGGCATGTGCCACCACATCTGGTTTTAGTGGCCGATACAGCACAGAGCCAGCATGGCATTCAGTACCGGGGCTCAAATCTGGGTCCTTGCATTCTCCAGGCAGGTGCTTAGACCACTGAGCTATCTCCCTAATCCTTTTATTTGGCTTATTAAGTTTAGCTCCAAACTTTCTGTTTAGTTTGTTTTTATAATCTCTATTATTTCCTAAATGTCTCACTCCTACCATAAATTTTTTTCCTAATTTAATTAAATGGTTTTTCTATATTCTTTTGTGTCTCAGAAAGTTCCATTAGAATTTTTCTTCTTGAATAATTTTGCAGACATTACTTTGGGGTTTGCTGCTAGAGAGTTGTAATGTCTTTGGAAGAATCACGTTATTTTGCTTCTTTATATCCTTATGCCCACATGGATGCATGCACATCTGGCAGATCTGTGGTCTCTTCCAGTTTTATCTGCTGTCATTTGTAGTATAAAGACTTGCTCTTGAAGATGGTCCTTAGGCTGCCAGTTAGTATGACACCCTTTATATTGGGTGTGTTTACAATCGAGTGCAGAAGCATAGCTTCCGCATAGTTTCTTTAGCTGTAGTCGGCGGCTTGAGACATGGTGTGTGTAACAGTGGAAAGGGAAAACTCACCTATCACTGCAGGGTCTGCAGGGGTGGGGACCCTAGCAACCCAGGTGGAGTTGGTATGCACAGCAGAAGTGTGGCACAGCCACTGCACGCCCACTGCCACTAGCCCACATAGGTGTGGGGCAGCGTGCACCCATGGTAGTGCATATGCAAGTGCACTTGCCAGTGTTAACGGGCTGTGCAAGGCTGGAGCCACTCCAACAACCTGGAGAGCTGCACTGCACATGTCAGTGGAGGTGGGCCATGGTTGGATTTGATCACCAAATGGCACCAAGCAATAGCAGCCTAGGTAGGGGAGGGTATGATGCGAACTGAAATCCCACTCTGGAGCAGGGCGACAGTGGGTACTTCTTAGTATCTCCTTTAACCAGGATCAAGGTCCACCAGGACTGCAGGATACCCCAACTAGCAAAACTTCAGGTGTCCATGGTATCAATGGGGCCTATGGAGGTCTTCCTGTTTACCTTTTTTCCCATTATGTGAGGACTTCTCTGGCTTCATACTGATCTAGACTGGGGCAACAAGGTGATCCATGTAATATTATATATATATATATATATAGTACTGTATATATTCCATAGCTTCTCCATTCCATATGTACTACATTCTAAATTCTCCCTCAAATACTCTAGTCAAGTGGTAGCTTTTATGTTTTTAATCCTTTGTGAGAGAAAAACATCTCATGTCTCTAGTTAGCCATCTTTCCAGAGGTTCAATATTATCTTCATGGGAAGACAGAGATTTTTGTGTCTTATTCAGTGTTGAATTCTCAATCATTAGTGTTATCACTGGATTATCAGGGATTCAAGAAATATTGATGGAATGAATGAATGTAAAAGATGGCAGGATCAACCTAAATAAATGCTTGAGGGAAGAGCAAAAGATCACTGAGGAGCTGGGATATCCATGCATAGATCGAAGATGATCATAAAGTCCCTTTCAATTCTGGAAAAAATTCTATAACAAAGTACAAATTGTGGCACTCTTGGCTCAAAGGAAATGATTAATGAAGACTGAAATAATCAAATAGCCTTCAGTGATGAAGTTGAGATTTAGGAGTCTTTGAGAATGGGAAGAATTCAGACTGTTGGAACAGGAGGGAATATGTTCTAGGAGAAAAGAATAGTCTGAGTCGATCTCTGAGGCACACCTGGGCATCCCACAGGGAGAAAATAACTGTTAGGAGCTCGCTCAACTGAAGGAGAGGATCTACTGTTGGAAACTTAGAAGAATAAGTCTGGGCTATGATGCAAGATTGAGATTCTAAAACCAAGCAAGTTCTACGAAGACAACAATATGCAATGTATTAATTACTGTAACTGTCCTACTAATCTGTTTTGAAACCGTTTCATGGCTATTTTTTGTCATTAAAAGCAATAAAAAAAATTTTTAAAAAAACAACCAGAGCTTTAATTAATACCTTCTTAAAAAATGATTTATTTATTTATTTATTTGTTACAAGGTCTTGCTACACAGCTCAGACTCTTAGTGATCCTCGTGTCTCAGCCTCCCCAGCACTGGGATTACAGGTGTGCATCACCACGCCCAGTTTAGGAGGCTGGCCTGGCCTGAGTCGGCACAGCACACAGTACTAGGGATTGAACCAGGGTCCTTGTGCTTACCAGAAAGGCATAGAGGCAGAGGTAGCTCCCCAAACCTTTAGCTGATATTCTTGAGACAGATGAACATCATGACAAAGGCATTGATTTAAGGAAGTTCACCTCTAGTAGGTTCTGTCTGAGCCCTGTAATTGATTTGAACTAAATCATGTCTCTTCCGTTCTAAAACAACTTGTTCTTTTCTATTTTAGTTGATTGTTAGTGGGCTTTTATAAAATGTCTGATGTGAAATGATGAAGTCTTGGCTAGCCTAGTAACAGCTGAAAAAGAAAATGATCAATGTGAGTGACATATTTTTAAAACTTTCAGGCCGGCCAAATAGCTCAGCAGATGAAAGCACCTGCAAGCAGGCACGGGGGCAGGAGGTATGATCTCCAGCCTGCTGTGCCAGCCCTGCCCCTGGGGCATGCTGAGACAGCAATTGAGACTGGGCATGGTGGTGCACTCTTGTAATCCCAGCTCTTGGGAGGCTGTAAACAGTCTGTAAACAGACACTACAAGTCCAATCAAATAGTGAGACTCTGAACACCCTGTAGACCCTTCCCTAAAAAAATAATAATAATTAAAAAAATAAAACTTTCCAGATTTCATGTCTAAATTAATATCTATAGTTATTTCCATAATAGGGCTGAGTATACAATAGGCATTTAAAAAATACTTGCTTATATGCTGTGAAACTCATATTACTGAACATTAGCAAGATATCTACAAAATATCCAACAAGATAGCTTTGTGTAAGAATGACAAGAGGTTTGCACATGCTCTCACTCAGATTCCTTTGTTATCAGTGTCTCACAGCCAGGTTGCAAGGATGTCCCCTATGTAAACAGACAGCCCATGTGACTTATATGTCTAGGTCTTACTAGAATCGTGTCTTATACAGAACTGTTGTTACAACTTGATGTCACCCAGCCAGGTCTGTGTGAGGCTGCACTACCAGGGATTCCACTGATTGCTTCCCATCTTACTAGCACTGGTCTGAATATAGTCTTTTCCAATTACTCTTTAAAAGTCTATCCCCTTCTCATTCTGACCACCTTTTCTGACACTTCCGTTTAGAAAAGGCTTTCAGAAGCCACACACCAACCAAACTGTCATCACTCAGTAGGCAGTGGCCCATGCCATGCAACGCTGCCAATATCCGTTGGAAGCATTAGTGTGACTGACTCTGGCTCAGGCAGCAATGGCCAGAACCTTGGCTGTCCCGGCCTCACTTCACTCTTCCGCATTAGTTGGCCTCTTTATGTTTCTCTTTCTATGTGTCCCATTTATTTCAAAGATCACTTGATATTTTGTTTTGTTTTCCACATTTTTTACAAAGCTCTCTGAAGGAAATGTATTAATGTTTTTGAACCAACTAAGAATGCCTAGTTGAAATCAGGAGGGAGCATAGCGTGGTCTAACAAGTCAAATCACACAGCCTGGATGCAATACTTGGCTCTGTTGACCTTGAGCAATTACCAGCTGTGTAACCTTGAGCAAACTACTTAACCTCACTCTAAGCCAGTGTCAAACTGAAAAACAAGAATGTTAATAATAGAAGTAAGATAATTATGTAGAACAGCTCAGTGTGTAGCACTTAACTTTCCTCCCCCATTTTCAACTCCCGGAACAATAATCAATATTAACTATATTAATTAACATATTAACTCCGAGGTTGATGCAAAGCAAATGCTCTGCCTAACCCACATTCTAAATGCTGTATGCCTTGAAGATTCAGTCCCACAGATTGGATGAAATGGAGCAAAGGAAGTACAAATGATGTTTGAATCGTTCCCTTTCTCCTTAGTGGGAGTGCTTTTTCAACAGTAAACAAAACAGTCATTTTTCATCTCATATTTGAGAAATCAAGAGGAAACGAGTGGAGGACATATTCTCAGAGAAGATTAAGCCAAACACACTGCAAGCCTTACAAATATCCATGAATGTCCTTTTCAAATGTAAACATTCCCGATACAGCATTAAGAAGCAGACTAAAGGGCACTGCTGCAATTATTTGCAGAGCAAACAGGCATTAGGCATGAGATCAGGGTTTGGAGGCTCAAACGGCTTCTATGATTTACCTAAATCCTCAAAGCCTGAATTTCCTCATCTGTGCAATGGAGAATATTAAGAAAAATAACACACGTACAATTCTTATGCCACATAAGCACTCAATACATATTGAATTCCTACTCTTCTGAAGCAAAGTTCACTAAATGAAATTGCATGTTCTGGTCAGGATATCTCAGCCTTGTCATCTGAAATGTGTGTTGTGTTTTGGTACAAAGAGGACTTTGTATATTAGGCAGGCAGATGTCCAACAAATATATGATAATTTGCTTTGGCTTTAATAGAAGTACTTTATGTACCAAATAGCTCTAGGGTCTTCTTTCATAATCTTTGTAAACAGAGAGGCCACCAGTTTGCTAGGTGACTGCATTGCTAATGGATCCCAAGATCCTATCTCCTTCTTTCTTGACTGTTCTTCCTCATTTCCTGTTATACCGGGAAGTTTCCAGTGGGCTGGCAGGAACACTCTACAGAGGCAATCGTTTTTAGATATTTGGACTCTAGTAAACTCCCATTATGTTCAAGGATCACTGTGTGATATGAGCTGTCTAAAACAGAATTTAAAGAAGGGGGCTAATTTAAATTGTCATCTTTATGGATTGTTATCAATATCGTATACCTACAACTTTCTGAAAAAGCATCTGTTTCCTTGTTTTCTGATTTGGGTGAAAAGTCACTAGTTCATGAGAAAATGGTAAGCTGATGATTTTGAGGTGGGGGTGGTCTCAGGGACTTTAGACTATACGTATTTAGGGTCAGGGTGCAAAGTAGGAAAACAAAAATTCTACCCAAGCAGAATGTGGGAGAGAAATATGTAAATTAATTTTGTAAAACTTATTGCATATGTGAATTTTTTGTTTCTTTTTTATGTTTACAATAGCCTTGAAGTTACTTCAATTCTTAAAAAATATTTTTTAGTTAATTGCTAAAAATAAACATATGCTCACAACAAAGGAAAACTCAAACTACTATAAAAATAACAGGCTTGTGGTTGGGGCTAGGGGTTGGGCGGTGAAATTGATTTAAAAAGACCTTAAAAATAAGATAAATAAAAAGGGCATGAAAAGCTTTTGAGGGAAGATGCTACATTGTCAAAATTTACCCAAATATGATCTTAAAAATGGGTATATTTTATTGTATGCAAATTATACCCTTGCAAATGTATATTACTTCTTTAAATACATCAGCCATCATCCAAATTAGTTTTAGTAACATTATGTAAATTTGTTCAACTATTTTTCAACACATGTTAATATACATATATTTGTGTAAGTACACAAAGAATAGTACTATGTGTTATTAAATTTGTGACTGGTTTGATATATTTCAATTTCCTACTTACCTTTTACCTCCAAATCCAACAGCCCCAAGACAACTTATTTCATAAAGCCCAAGTGGGAAAAATTGCTTGGGGGACAGAGAAACAGGAAGCCGCTTTGACTTTTACAGCCTTGGGGATCTCATTGTTGACAATTTAACAACCACAGTCTACTTAATAGTCAGGTTCTTGCTGTATAAACATCAGGGTGCAATGTTTGCCGTGGGTAATTTCATGACAACTGATTGCTGAGAAACTCATTGGCAGCTCCTGGCCGTATCTTTGACTATATTCCATCTCCCTTCGGAAGAAGGGATTCCATCTGCACTTTGGTACCCAGAGCACAGCCCTCTCCATCTACACTTGCTCCAAACCCTTCAAAGGGGAGGACAACAGAATATTCCAAGCACTTCTAGATACAAAGCCATCCCTTTACAGATTTTAAACTCTGCATCCCTGAGACCCAGCTTCCTCTTGTGTATTCAAAACCTCCAGTAGTAAAGAAGGATGTAAAATAAAAAAACAGCCTTGCCATTAATACGGATCCAATCTATAGCCCTGATTGCAGGGAAGCAGGAGTGTCACACCTGCCACCTGCCCCTTCCTCCTTGGGTACACATGTGCTCAGGTGGCTGTGCAGCCCAGAGAGGTAGTACTTCCTCCAGAGAGATGTAGACAGAGATTCTAACTATATGGTAATCTGTCTCTCGGGGAGCTGTTTCCTAGAGAGCAGGAAAAGAGGCAATGAACACCCAGGTACTTTTGCCAGAAATAAAATAATTTGGCCTCACTGACAGAAAAACAAAACCAAAGCACTGGATCCGTGACTCATTTGTAGCAGTGGCCAAGAGCACAGGACTATCTGCAGATAAGGTTTAATCAGAATCTTAACTTGGTGACTCAGATCCACATCCCTCCGTGAGGAGGTGGTGTGTCTGGTGACCAAGAGGCAAGGCTCACCAGTTGTGTCCCTCCATCGGAAGTCAGCTTACAAAGTCTCAGCCTCCCCTGCACCCAGTGGGGGGCGTCAGTTCATTTAGGTGAGGGCTCTGCAAAATAGGGAACTGAATGTCTGAACCAGCTGTCCTGACTTCTGTATCTGATCTGCACGTGTACACATCTGCGCCCAGGTGTGTACAGAGTGAAGACAACAAATGAAAAACAGAAGGTAGGGCACGCTGACAGTAGCAGAGGAGTGACAAATGGCAGGCTGACAGCACAAAAGAACTCTAAAAGCACAGCTGTCTGGAGGCATTTTGCATTAGCCTACAGCCCTGTGGACCTCAGATGCTCCTGAGGGCATGGCTGGATTATAGCATTGGTCCATGATTGATGTCTGAAGTGAGTCATCCAGAAAAGGTCAGGTTGTGTTCAGAACATTTTGTTTAAAAAAGCAAAGTACTATGTAAAACATTCTGAAAAAAAAATCACTTTCCAAAATAAAAATTTTTAACCCGTACTGTTCAGGTTATATCACATTGGCTTTTAATAGCACCTCCACTTAAAATAACACATATTATATATTTATATATATAATATATGTACATATATATTATATATATATTCCATAGTATAGTATAGTATAGTATAGTATAGTATAGTATAGTATAGTATATGTATCAGAAATCCCATCCAGAGAGACTTGATTTTTATCTATATATTTTTATGATATATAAACATATACTGTAGATAGGTAAATAGAGACAGATTCTTACATTATTTATAAACATATACACGTATCTGTTAAATCAAATGCTAGTGTTTCTAGACCTCGTAACTTCCTACCTCTCATCTAGGACCTGATGCCATTATTTATTTCCTACCACCTTCTAAGACACTTTTCCTCTACTAGGTCTTTCTCCTCATCATATAAACATATTGAAATCTTTTCCACCTTGGAAATTTAAGGTAACAAATGAAAACCTACCTGCATCTCACACTACCTGCCTCTCCCAATACCCATTATCTGTCTTTCCCTTATTCGTCAAATTTTTACAAAAAGCTTCCAATCTTGTGACCACCTATCCAACAGGACTTTTAAATTCCCAGGACTTTTTTAAAAAGCTTTAATTGTGCCTTTTACACATTTGTCTGAGACACACATATATACACACACTTTTAAGTTTCATTTTCTCCAGATCCCTGTGATATTTATGTACTTTAATTTCTTTTGTACCCTCTTTCCTACCATGGTCCTCATCCAAGTTTTGCTTTTTTCTATCTCAATCTTAACTGCCAATGCTTTTCAGAATTCTGTCCTTAAGGCGCTCTCTGTTGTGATAGTTGATACATTTTGTGTCAACTTGGCTGAATGGGCTCAGTTCGGGCATGGGGGCCTCCCCAGCCCTGCAGGCCAGCAAGGCCCACCCTGGGGTGCGATTGGTTCCACTCTAGGGTCATGGGCCGCCCCAGAGTATATAAAGTAATTAAGGAAGGCTTCCTGGCTGTCCTGCCCAGCTTCCATGGAGAAGTCCCAGTCTTTGGAGTAGCTTGATCTTCCCAGCCGCACCACTGCAGGTCTTTTCAGTCAGCATAGAAGGAAGAGAGAGGCTTGATGGACGCCGCAGCTGCTGCTCCTCCTCTGCTCTTCATCGTTTTCTGCCGCCATGATCTACTGTCCTTTGCCTTGGAGCCAGCAGAGTACAAACTGAAACCTCCACAAACTGTGAGCTAAATAAACATTTCCTGCCTTCATTTTGAGTGTCAGCTATGAGTAAAAAAGTAACTAAGACACTCTGGGAAACTGCTTTGACAGCAGCCACATTTTTTGTTTTGGAGAATTTTTCACATCCAGGAGTGTGCGTGTATTAGTGTGTACATGTGTGAGTGTACAAGAACAGTATGGTGAACATCTTCATGCAGATGGTACTGGGAGTGTCACAGATCCATGCCCCGCTTCTGCTCTTCTTGTCTAGGAACTACTCACCTGATAGCAACCTAATAGTGGAGAAACAAGGACCCTTCCCTTTCCCTTATTTCCCCAGCCAAACAATCACCGCTCCCCCCTGCAACTGCTTCCTAGGCAGCTCTCAAATCTACATTCCCAGCCTGCCTTCTGTGTGTCCCCTCCTGCTCTAGTGTTCAGGAAATGTTTTTAATTTGCACCTTTACACAACAGTTACCTTTCATTCCTGAAAATTTTTCTCCTGCACTGTGACTCCTGTTTGGAATTTTGAATTTGGTAACCCAGCTCTTCCAATTTTCGTCACCACTTCTGTCTTGGAACTCTTAGTCATAATCCAGGTCATGAGATGCTGGTCCTTGAATCCAAAGACCACTCTTTGCCTAACCTTACCACTTCCCCCTTTCCAAGTAAGAAAGAGAAGTAGGATGATTTCTCCCTTGAAATATTTCTTTCTAGACCATAGCTCAATCAGAAGTAATTATTATTCTATCCTGAGATTGTTGACTCTTTTATTCGCCTCCACTCCATACTCTGAATTATTTTAAAGCTCTTATCTGTTGGTTTTAATATTTGGACCACGTAGGTGGCTGCTTGTATCATCTATCTTTTCTCTTGATTATTGACCATATTTTATTTTGCTATCAGGTGTCTGCTAATTTTGCATTATACGTTCAACATTGTATGTAAAAACATCATAAAGATTCCAAATTCTAACTTCGACACAGAAGGTTCCCCTTTCTTCTGTTAGTTAGCCAGAGAGGTTAAGGGTTTGGTTGTTCTAACTGCATGAGAAGCTGAGGCATGTTGGGCCTGTACTGCAGTTCTACTGAGACTTGACTCTATCTCTGATCTTCCCCTGTTCCTAGGGCATGGTCATTCTGAGGTTGTGAATGTGAGCACAGTAATCTTCATCTTTCCATCCCTGAAAGGTTGAACAAAACCAAACTGCCCTTCAGAAGTCCCAACGCAGCTCTTTAGCCTCTGCCTAAGCCATAGCTTCAATATTTGGCAGTTGGAAAGCCTGAAGGTGTATTTGAGGTGAGGTCTCCACAGGATCCTTATTTATTAAGCATTGCAAAAATACCAGAGATAGAGGTCACCCTCTGTTTAGAAACTGTTGCTTTTGCTCCACTCTCATGTGCAAAATCAGAATTCGGTGCATGTCCCATGGGGAAAATCACCTTTGTGGTTGAGTCTCCTCCTTCTTATTTCTCATATCCTCCCTTTGTAACTGCCAAGAATTAAACTGGTTCTTCATTGCCCCAGCAGAGATTCTCTGGCAAGGCAAATACTTCAATTTACTTAGAATCAGCATAAATACCTAGTACATAAATACCAGATAATGACAGCTCAACTTGGAAAGGGTTATAGTCTCTCTGGAATTTTAGATTATCTAATCTACCTTCTTCACTTCTACTGAAATGTCATGCACTTAAATATAATTTCTGTTATTCATCTAGGTTATTCCAGATGCTGCTCTGGGAGGTGGGACTCCTGTGGGGGACCACACCTCACTAGGACGTGGAAGCCTCATATTTACCTTTCTAAAGATCTCCTGTGAAAACTACCTCAGCACTTTGTGCATAATGTATGATTGTGTGGATTTTAGTCAGTGAATACAGACATCTTCTCTGAATGAGATAGTAACAATTTTACATTAATACTTCATGATATACAAAAGATGCTCAGAAAAGATTATGGCCCTATTTAGTTTTCATTTAATTAGCATAATACCCTTAAATAGGAGCTCTAAAAACAATGAGAAAGATAGAGACAGCAGTTTGACAAGTATTTTACATATTACCTCATTTAATATCTACAAAAGCTGAAAAATAAGTATTTCTCTCCTTATCTCTATGTAAGAAAAGGTAAAATGACTTTTCAGTATCAAAACTGGTAAATGAAAAAGTTGGGGGGCTGAGGAGATGGCTCAGGGCTGGGGAGATGGCTCAGTAGAATAAGCGCTACCCTGGCAAGCGTAAGGGCCTGAGTTCAATCCCCAGTTCCAAAAAAAAAAAAAAAAAGAAAAAAAGAAAAAGAAAAAAAAAAAGAAAAGAAAAAGAAAAAGTTTGGATTCAATCATGGTATATCTATTTTCCAACCCAAGACATTTTCGATTGCACTTCAGCTTTCGTCCAGTAGGCTATTGGTTTTCCTGGGAGATCTAATTAAAATACCTGAAATTCTGCAGCTTTGTAACCCTTCCAAAGCATGATATCTAAAATATAACTATGACCAGGCTTTCCCAAGATGAGATAAGAACAGCGGTAGAGGACCTGGTTGCCTCTTATTGCCGGAGACTGTCGCACATTATTTACATGGCACTGCATGGCCGGAATCAGCTCTGAACAGAAATGTTAATGTGTAAGGTGAGTGATGACTGAGACTTGAGGACGTGACTGTGGCCACAGTAATAGGAAAACCTGAACCTCCCGGGAGTTGAGCTTTCTGCTTTTACTTCATTAGCGGCTGACTGAACCTCTGAGTTAACCACCCACAGATGAAATAGATCAAATTACACTTCGTAATGGAAGAATACATTGGTGAAAACAAAATCTGCTGTTTGTTTAAAATCTATTACTTTAAAAGAAAAGACACTGCTATCACCTGTTAAATTATTTGCTGTCATTTGGGGGGGGGGAGATTTCCTGAAATAAATCAGCCACTTTAGAAATTGAATGAATAGAATACATGCTTTGCTGATGCCAAAGCAGTTTTTTTTATTGATTTATTTATCTTAAAATGCTTTCAGGGGCTGGAGAGATGGCTCAGTGGTCTAAAGCACCTACTTGGAACAACCTTGGCAAAGCACAGGGACCACGGTTCGATCCTCCAGCACCACATGCCAGCCAGCCGCGCCCCCTGGTGGGCTGAGCTGGCCACACAC
>NW_004524685.1:5489177-5497623 GCF_000260255.1 Octodon degus | reverse complement strand
CTCTCTCCTCCCCTCTCTCTCTCCTTCTCTCTCCCTCCCCCTCCCCCTCTCTCCCTCTCTGTCTCTTCTCTCTTTTGATTCAGGGTAAACCTACTACTAATTAAGATCTTTCTCCTTTTGCTAATTTTAGCTCTTTGGTGGTCATCTGAATTTTTGAAAAGACCTAAGACCTAAGGAAAGTGTTTACAGTTTTAGTAGTGGCTTTTTTTCTCAGCACTAGTAATAAAAATAAAAGAAAGAGAGAATTGCACCAAAGACTTAGCTTCTTTTACCATGGAAATTACTGAACGAACCCAGTATTAAAGCGAGAAGTGGCAGCAGTGACCTCGTCACATGTAGAGGCAGTGAGAATCACTGAATGTAAGGTGGTTGCAGCCTAGCTAGCTGCATTGCCAGCAGGAGCAAAGTTAAAGAGAGAGGGTGGGGATGGAGTCCTAGATATCAAAAGAGAGTCATCAGGGGCCGGCGAGATAGCTCATTGGACTAAAGTGCCTGCTTAGGCAAGTTTAGGCAAGCTCGGGGACTGCAGTTTGATCTCCAGAACCACGTGCTGCGCCAGCCCCACCCCCAGGGCGGGCTGAGCCTGCCAGAGTCGTGGGCATGGTGGCACACGCCTGGAATCCCAAGCACTGGGGGGCTGAAGCAGGAGGATCACTGTAAGTACAAGCTGCGCGGTGAGACCCTACAACAACCAGATATATAAAAAAAAAAAAAAAGTATAAAAGAAAGTCATTAGCATATGTGTTAGAGTAGAAATCGTGGGTGAGATCATCCAAAAAGAGAATGTAAAAAAATAAATGGATAAATGTGGAAATGGGGAGGGGAGAATTATCAATAGTTTTAAATAGGCATCATAAGAATCATTAATGGAAACTGGGAGAGAATTCTCACAGATATGGAAGAAAACTAAGAAATTATTCTCACAAGTCAGTGAAGGTAGTTCACAAAGGAAGAAGTCAACAGTGTCCTAAACTGAGAAATCAAAAACAAGGAGAACTTAAGCCATTCACTTGTTTATTTAGGAGGCCCTAGAGGTGCCAAAAAAGTTTCAACGTAGTCATGAGGGCAAACATCCAGTTGTAGGGTAGTGTAAATGATAATCAAGCATGAAAAGTCATAAGGAGAAGTAACACTGTCCAGAAACTTGTTGGCATCACAAAAGAGAGAAACTAGGTGGCACCCAGAAGAGAGGCTAGAACTGAAAAAAGTAGTCCTGAGATCCACTGATCTGAATGTGTGAAGGTTGAGGAGGAACAGACAATGAATAAGGAGAAGGAAGTCATTGTCTACCGCCATCCCACCCTGAGCACTGTCGCACCAGCGGTGACACATTTGATCATGTTCAGAAGAGGTTAAAAAGGGGAAAAAGACAAGACTATAGTTAAGTTCTGGAAAAGCAACAGAACACACTTTCTTGTAGGACAGCTAGAACAATGTAAAGGAAGTGTGGGGTTGAATTTAGTGTAAATAACCAAGTTAGGTAAAAATACCATAGGGAGTCAGACAAGACTAAGTCACCAGGGGCTGGGGAGATAGCCCAGTGTTCTTAGCACCTGCCTGCCAAGCACAAGGACCCTAGTTCGATCCCTGGTACTGTATGCCGTGCCAGCCCTGTGCCAAGCTGGCCACTGAAACCCGGTGTGGTGGCACATGACTGTAATCCTGGTACTGGGGAGGCTGAGACAGGAGAATGACTAGGAGTCTGAGCTACATAGTGAGACCCTGTAACAAATAATAAATAAATAAATAAGCCATCAAAGAAGTTCGTGGAAAAGATAAGAACACATTACAACTGGGACTGGAGGGTCATCTGTCAAAGGTCAGGCCTTAGGATAAAGACAAAATGACCAGGCCTATGTGTCCCCCCAAGGGAAAAGCAATAAATGAAAGATTATACCATAATTGCTATCACCCAGTCCAATAAAATCCAGGTAGGCATCAGTCACTCAGGGGAGTGACCAGGACCTCCTGATTCATCTCTTCCTGAAAACGTCCTTGTTCTTTCCACGTACACTTGCTACCTAACCTACTTTCCTATTGGATCAATCTTACCTAACAGCTGTACTTGTCATCTTATTGATTGATCATAGTTTTGACTCCTGTTGTACCTATACTTGCTTTGAGATCCACTTGTGATTTTTGTTATATAAAACTTCGCCTAAAAATCAGGCTCATTGACAATCCATTTTGGGGTCCCTTCCTATCTCTCAGGAGCTATCTCTCAGTAAATATGTCCTTCTCTTAACCTCTGTTATTTCTTAAAATTCATTCTTTGATTTTGGGGAACACAAACTCAGCACATCTGACCTCTCACAGGTTGAAAGTTATATTATTTCCCCTGTATCAATTTCAGGAGACAATTTTGAGATGAACACAAGGAGATTCATCAACCAATAAAGTTTCATGCTAAAGTATGTGCCATATGAGAGAAGAAAATCAAACTAAAATTTGAGGGGACAGTAAGACTGTAAATATAAAATTGAAGGAGATGAGCAATTGTTTAGTTGAGTAGTTTTCTCCAGCAGCAACAGGTTAAATAAAAGTTATGAGAATAAAAAATATATATTTTAAAGTAATTGGGTAGAGTGGGAGTTATATTTTGAAGTGGCCAGTAGAATAAACAAAAGAGCAAGAGTCCAGTGCAATTGCATCAGTGAGTATTTCACTGCGGTGCAGAAGGAACATGACAGGAAATGATGCTGACGTGGAGAGAAAGGCAAGAGTGGAGAGTGGAGAGGTGGGGATGACAATTTGGGAAACTGAGGTGGAATCCAGAGACTGGAGATGCTGAAGGGCCTGGAAAACTGATTCAGACATAGAGGAACAAGGAAGTCATAGGGAGGAAAAAAAAAAGATAAAGTAGGAGCTCATTAAGCTTTATTAAAGAAATTTATAGGAAATCTCACTAAAGGTAGCTTTTGCCTCTGCAGTTAGACTCCAGCAATTAGAAAGCAAAGGTAAAGAAAGAGAAGTAAGCCCTGGGAAGGTGGTGGCTAACTAAGTTAACCTAAGAATAGCTGGAAGGGGCCAGGGAGATAGCTCAGCAGACTAAGCGCCTGCTCTGGCAAGCACAGGAACTAGGATTTGATCCCCAGCACAATATATTGCCAGCCCCAGGGCACAGTGAGCCAGTCACTGAGTCCCAGCATGGTGGCGCATGCTTGTAATCCCAGCCCTGGGGATGCTGAAAACAGGAGGATCACTATGAGTCCAATGTCTGAAGTGAGACCCTGTACCAAAGTACATAAATGAAAAAACAGAATGGTCATAAGGGGCTGGGGAGGTAGCTCAACAGCATAAGCACCTGCCTGGCAAGTGCAAGGTTGTGAGTTCAATTCCTGGTACCAAAAACAAAACAACAGCCCTGTAAGACCTAAAATACTGTAAAGGAGAAAAGAAATTTTTCAAAAAGCATAAATTGGGCCAGCCATATAGCTCAGCAGATTAAAGCACCTGCTTAGGCAGACACAGGGACCAGAGTTCAATTCCTGACCTACTATGCCATCCCCACCCCCACAGCAAGCGATGATATGGCACTGAGACTGGGCATGGTGGCTTGCACCTGTAATCCCAGTTCTTGGGAGGCTGAAAACAGCAGGATCACTATGAGTCCAGTCTGTGTAGTTATACCCTGTAGACCGTGTGCTAAATATATTTTAAAATGCATCACTTTACGAAAAATGCCAAGGAGAAAGAAGGAAGGTCTTGAAAACCCACTGGCTTTCCTTTATGCTCCATTCCCTTCCTCATGGTTGTGGTCTATTCCAATGGAAACATCTAAGGATTCTACTCCAACAGGCCCCAAGGCCTGGCATGTGAGTGGGACCTTCTGCTCCCACTGGATTCTACCTCACCTAACCTCAGGCCCAGCATGCGAGTAGTATCTTCCATGCCTTCACCAGAACCTCCTCCATCGGACAGGCCTGGTGTTGAACCCTGCAGCAGAACTCCCTGCAGAAAGGCAAGGTGCAAGATCCACCCAACTAATCCAGGAGCAGAACATCTTGACAGAGAGGCACAGTGGGTCGATTTCCACAGGCTGCAGCAGGAAGAAGTGGAACACAGCAGCCTACCACGCCAGGCCCACCTGGATGAGTTTGAACTTGGTAGATCTAGACCAAGTAAGCTAAGACACTTTGCTAGACCCAGTCCTATGAAAGCATCCTCTCTTTCTCTCTTGATTGAGAGAGGGAACAACAGGTAACTGGTGTCAACTAGTTTGCCTGGAAGACTATAGGTACAAAAGGGGAGATGACCAGATAGAACTTAGGGGAACTAAATTAAATACAAATTCCAAATCTAATATCTGCTTAGCTATATAGTCATAATGTTTGTTCTTAGGGTCTAAAAGGTAAATCCATTAGATACAAAAGTTTGCCAACTGCTAAATCTCACTACCTTTATTAGAGTTCCTGGGCTTGTGGGTTAGCTCAGTTGTTTAAGTGCCTGCTTCTGCAAACTGAGTCAGACACAGGAGACCATGGTTCAGTCCTCAGACCCAGCCTTAAAGCAGTCTGAGCCAGCCAAAAAAAATAATTATTAGAGTTGCTAATTATGGTTCTGTAAATACAAAACTGCAATTGCCTTAACCACATACTCTCTCTTGGGTAACAATATCGGTACATGCTCAGGTAATAACTGCACCAAAGCTCTAAACCAAAGGTCAGAAAATAGTCCTATGCAAAATGAAAAAGAGAAGAAGCAAAATGCATTCTCAGGCCCTATGCCCACACAGAACAAATGCAGGAGACACCAGCATAGAAGAAATTGGAAATCACATACCTGAAATGTTTGAAATAATAGCATCTAAAGTAAAGAAAAAACTGCAGAAAGGTATAGAGGAAATCAGATCAGAAATAATCTCTGAAGTAAAAAAAGAAATGATACCTATAAGAAAAGAATTATTAAGTGCTTCTAAAGAAGACAATGAATAAAAAAAAATAACAGGAGAATAGAAAAATGATGGAATCCTTGAATGAGCAACATACGAAAGAAATAGAATGTGTGAAGCAGATTAAAAGAAATTAAAACCTCAATCACAAGCTGGTAAAACGACTTGAATGAAAGTGAAGATAGAGTTTCAGACCTTGAGGACACCATTGCAGCTAGTGAAAAGGTTAGAAAAGATCTGTTTAAAACAACTAGGATGCAGGAAAAAATAATTCAACATCTGCAAGACAATATACAAAGTTGAACAACATAAGACTAATAGGCATCAATGAGAAAGAAAGAGTCAATACAAATGATATAAAAAGAATATGGACAGAAGTAATAGCAGAATATTTCCCAAATATGGGGAATAATCTGACATTCAGGTAACCAAAGCATAAATAACTTCAAATAACATCAACCCAATTAAAAAGATACCCAGACATATAATAATCAGGATCCCAGAAATTCAGCACAGGAACAATATACTAAAAGTCACTAGAGAAAAGAAACAGAACACATTTAAAGGTAAACCCATCAGAATAATGGCAGATTTCTCTTCACAAACTACAAGTCAAGAAGAGCAAGGAGCAAAGTACTTCAAGTCCTCCAAGAAAACAAATCCCAGCCCAGACTGATATACCCTGCAAAACTCTCTTTCAAGTTTGATGGAGAAGTGAAATACTTCCATGACAAAGAACAACTAAAGAATCTCATGATGACAAAGCCAACCCTGCACAGACTACTAAAAGATATTCTAGAGAGGGACCAAAATGACCACAACTCCACAAATGAGAATGGAAAGAACCCACCAAATAAGGCAAACAAAAACAGAAAAAAAAAAGGGGGTATACAACAGCAGGTAAATAACATGTTAATCGTAAGTCAGTGCATCTCAATTATAACCATCAATGTAAATGGACTCAATTCACCAGTTAAAAGAAATAGACTTGCAGAGTGGATTAGGAAGCAAAATCCAACAATATGCTTTATACAAGAAACACACTTAACTCATAAATTCATAGACTGAAAGTCAAAGGATGGAAAACAATACTACATGACCCAGCACCTCAGAAAAAAAGCAGGGGTAGCAATCCTGTTCTCAGACAGTCTCAACTTCAAACCAAGAATGATCAAATGAAATAAAGGCCACTACATACTGGTTAGGGGAAAAATGCAAGAGGAAGAGCCAACACACATAAGTATGTATGCACCAAACATGGGAGCACCCAACTATATAACACAGATCTTAATGGACATGAAAAATTGAATATCCAATGCCACAATCTTAACAGGAGACCTTAACACTCCTTTATCCCTAAAAGATAGTTCAAGCAGAGAAAAAATTAGCAAAGAAGTAGCAGAACTGAACCAGAGCTTGAAACAAATGGACTTAGTGGACCTATACAGAGTGTTCCACCCAACCACAACTGAAAATACATTTTTTCAGTTGCACATGGGACATTTTCTAAAATAAACCACATACTAGTCCATAAGTCATCCAAGAAAACAGAAATTATCCCATGCATATTATCTGACCATAATGCAATGAAACTGGAAATAACTGACAAAAGAAACCACAAATACCCTACAAATACATGGAAATTACTAACAACACCTTCCTCAGCAACCAATGAGTTGCAGATGAAATTAAACAAGAAGTTAAACACTATCTATAATTCAATGAAATTTCAAGCACATCTTATCAGAATCTATGGGATGCAATGAAAGCGGTTCTTAGAGGGAAATTTATAGCTGTGAACTCACACATTAGGAAAACAGAATGGGAACAAATAAATACCCTAATGCTGCACCTCAAACGTCTAAAAAAAGAAGGGCAAACCAAACCCAAAGCCCAAAGACAGGAGGAAATTATAAAGATTAGAGCAGAAATTAATGCAATTGAGATGAAGAAAACAATACAAAGAATTAACAAATCTAAAAGCTGGTTCTTTGAAAGATTAAATAAAATTGATAAGCCCCTAGCTAAGCTCATTAAAAAGTGGAAAGAAAAAACTCAAATTCAAGCAATAAAGAATGAAAAGGGCAAAATTACCATAGACCCTATGGAAATTCAGAAGATCATCAATAGCTACTTTGAGAATCTTTACTCTCACATAACCGAAAACACAGAAGAAATGAACCGATTCCTAGAGAGGTACAAATTACCAAAACTGAATCAAGAAGATATAAGAACTCTCAATAACCCAATAACAGCTAAAGAAATTCAAATAATAATAATTTTAAAAAACGTACCAAAAAAGAAAAGTCCAGGTCCTGGTGGATTGACATCTGAATTGTACAAGAAATTTACAGAAGATATAATCCCAATACTCCTCAAACTCTTCAGTGAAATTGAAAAGGAAAGAATCCTCCCGAAATCATTCCTGGAGGCAAGTATTTTACAACACCAAAAACAGAGAAAGATGCACCTAAAAAGGAGAACTACAGGCCAATCTCTCTTATGAACATAGATGCAAAAATCTTCAATAAAATCCTAGTAAATAGAATATAGCAAATCATTAAGTAGATTATACACCATGACCAGGTAGGATTCATCCCAGGGATGCAAAGTAGTTCAACATGTGCAAATCTATAAATGTAATACACTATATCAATAGAGCCAAATCCAAAAACCACATGATCACCTCAATTGATGCAGAAAAGGCTTTTGACGAAGTCCACCACTTACTCATGTTCAAAGTCCTATAGAAAATTGGAACAGATGGTCTCTATCTCAATTTGATGAAAGCCATCTATGATAATAACCACTAACATAATTCTAAATGGGAAAAAACTAAAATCTTTTACTCTCAGATCAGGTACAAGACAAGGATGTCCTCTATCACCCTTCCTATTCAATATAATTCTGGAATCATTAGCTAGAGCCATTAGACAAGAGAGAGAAATGAAAGGAATAAGAATAGGTGAAGATGTTAAACTATCATTTTTTGCAGATGATATGATATTCTACTTGGAAGACACAAAAGACTCCACTAAGAAGCTACTAGAATTAATACACAAATTCAGTAGCATAGCAGGATACAAAGTCAATACCCAAAAGTCAATAGCATTCCTCTACACAGATAAAAAACACACTGAGAGAGAAGTTAGCAAAACAATGCCACTTACAATAGCAATGCAGAAAATGAAATACTTAGGAATTAATCTAACTAAAGAAGTCAAAGCTCTGTGCAATGAAAATTACAGTACTCTGAAAAAAATTGTAGAGGATTTCAGAAAATGGAAAGATATTCCCTGATCCTTGATAGGAAGAATCAACATTGTGAAGATGAGCATACTCCCCAAATTTTTGTACAGATTTAATGCAATCCCTATCAAAATACCACCAACATACTTCACAGACCTAATGAGATCATTCCTAAAATTTATTTTGAACCAGAGAAAACCTAGAATAGCAAAGGCAATCCTGGGCAACAAAGGCAAGGCAGAAGGCATTACAATTACTGACTTGAAATTATACTACAAGGCTACTGTGATAAAATCAGCATAGTAT